>NW_026928063.1:0-32847 GCF_032062105.1 Saccostrea cuccullata | reverse complement strand
ATGAAGAGTCACTGAACAGATTTAACAATCCATCTGTCAATCATAAAGACACGTGCAGAGCCACTTCTGAAGATATTAGCTAGTGCTTAAACGATGTTTAAAGAACTTATCCTTGTAAAATGTCAATTTAATTTACTGAAATGATTATATCTTCCATGTAATCATGATACATGTAATAATTATATAAGAATTGAATGATCTTTGGGTTTTTAGTACATTGCAAGTAGACACAAATTGCAAGAAAGGAAGAAGTTGCAAAGGATCAGACCAGGATTTGAACCTAGGTCTCCTGAACATTAGTCAGATGCTCTACCAACAGATCTCTCAGGGCACTAACAAAAAAAAAACCAGCCTGGCCTTCAAAATCCTCCCTCCTTTACTGTTTTTTTTCCCTCCAAGAACACCAATCCAGCCTCTTCCCTGGCAGGTCTTTTGCCTGTCACTTCCATGGACAAGACAGCTCCAAATGCAACATATAGGGAGAAAATCTAATGGACAAGACCATTTTTAACCCGGGTCCCCTGAACACTAGACAGAATAATATTAATGCTCCATCAAATGAACTCTATAGAGATGCTCTACAAACTGAACCTTAGAAAGATACTCTACCAACTGTTCTCAAGACAGGTTTTCTACTAACTAAAATCTAGAGTCTAGACAGGTGCTCTACCAAGTTCTCTATATAGGTGCTTTAACTCTAGACAGGTGCTCCACTAAATTAACTCTAGACAGGTGCTCCACCAATTGAACGCTAGTCAGGTGCTCTACTAACTGTTCTCTAGACAGGTGCTCTACTAACTGAATACTAGACAAATGCTCAACCTAAAGAACTATAGAGAGGTGCCCTACTTACTAAATTATTGGGCCACTGGCCATTGAACAAGCCTGATTATCACATTACCCCTACTTAAATGTCTTTGCTTACCAAGGAAACCAACATGGTTTTTCCATTGTAGATATTTTACCAATCACTTTCAGAACAGTGATAATGTGAGTGACCAGGCCAGTATTCAAACCTCGGCCCCCTGAATTGAAGTTACATGTTTTACATTTAGTCTTTGACAGGTTTGTTACCAAAAGCTGAAGTTGCTTATGAATCTTGTGGACATTTCTTGCACATTTATAAAAGATGGCTTACAGAATACATATCTCTACACAATGCAGCAAGTACCTGTGTCTACAGGTGAAGAATACACCTGTCTGTAAAGTGAAGTAAATACCTGTATCTCTACCTGTCTGAAGCTCTTACCTTGCTCAATTACTTGTCCGGCCTGCAGGGCTTCTTGACGGCGTCGGGCCATTCTTCTTCAATAAACTTTTTTATTTAACAAAAGACGAAGCAGTCACAGAGTTTTCTCTACACGTATAATGTCTCTCAGCCAAAATACAGCCACATTCAGATTATCACTTATATACAGTACATGTCCAAACCAGACATCAATAGAACAGTTTTATGGAGTTCCACCTGTTAAAAGATTTTAATGTCTTTCAATATGGCAAACAGCTTTTAAAATTAAGAGCTTGACATCATTTCTAAAAAGAAACTAAAGTTGTTCATTATAGATTACTGTCATTAAGTTTTATGAAGAAAATGCAATAAAATTAATGTCCCTGCTTTGAATTTTCTGATCACCAGGTTCGAGGACATTTAAATTCCACATTCTTGGAGAAGAGTTAGCTGTATTAATCAAGTCTGACACACAATGCAGTGTAGAATATTGAACTCACTGTGTAAAATGCATATATAATGAGGATTCGTGAAGCTTTATTTAATGGCAGAATAGTTTAAAGTCTCTTTTGTATACCCTAGTACAGACAATGTTGTTTTGTGGACTGTTTACAATTTGCTTTAATAAAATGTTTTAAGATATCAACGTATCAAAAATACAATGTTTTTACGCATCTAAATAATTATACCTGTAAGTTAAGCTTTATCAATCTAGAACTAATTTTACCATTTAAAACTTCAAACTGAATTTTAAGATTTAACTTATTTTTCTATTTATTATCATTATTCTGTACTACTGGTACTTTAATAGAATGGTGATGCTACATGAAGTGACTTGTATTGGACATAAATATAGGATAGAAAATTAATCAACAATTTTCTTTCATAGCAAATTAAATGAAAAAATGCTCCTTACCTTTTAGTATGCAAACTTCACAAAAAGAGATAAACAATGCTATTCAATAAAGGTTACGTGAGGTTTTTAAATTTGACTTTAAAAATATTTACTGAGAGAGCTTAGTGGTCATTGAATTCTAAGTGGGAACACTCTGAATACAAAGCCTGGGGTATTAGACTGAACAGTTTACAGCATAACCTTTAAATTAATAAGATCAATGATTGATCACAATACAATCTAAATAGCTGGCTCATTCTAGTTCTGGGTAAAAGCCTAATCAAATTGTTTACAGTGCCGGGGTCCTCATTCAATCAAGAGGTCAATTTAGATATTTGTGTTCTTTGCAGATTTTAAGGATAAATAAATAGAGATTTTTTCCCCCTAGATTACACATACAGTCAAATCTTGTTATCTCACACCCAGTACAAGAAACAGACAAAATTCAAAATTATATCTGAAAATTGAAATAGGAGGGTTTATAAGTTATCAATAACATAAATAAAAAGTGTTCGGGACTTAAAATTCATTTCAAAATATTTATGGTTATTCAGATATTGATGTTTAAAATATTGAAGTTCAACTGTATTTGAAATCATGGAATCCAGTTGTATGATGCCATAATGACTTGACTGAGTAGTACCAAATCCTTCCACACCTATGATACATTTATAATCATACATAAAAAATATACTCAAGATTATCCCTGTAACTTTCCTTGAGCTGTTTTAAGTTAGATAAGACACACTTTCAATTGACCATTATCAGTATATCTCCTTTTAAGCATTGTGACAAATAGTGGAGTTATTTAAGATGAATCAATATACAACAGACTTTACACTTGTAGTCTAGTAAATTTTTTAATACCTGCACATGTAGTTCAATTCTTCCAAAGGAGGAATAACCAAGTCAATAAATCTAATATAATAAATGTGAAAATAATAAAATAATACATTCAAATGAAATCACATATTCATTTACACAATACGCAAAGTGATCAGTATTTCAGACTATAAGTGGACTAATAATTATTATTTATATTTGGGGTTAAAAAATATATTGTATTCTGGCCATTTCTTCGGGCAAACTTGAATCTACACTATCTCAGGATACTTCCATATCAATATTACTGATCATGGATTTGCTGAAAATTTTTACTTTTAATGATTTTTTTTTTCACATATGTACATGTATGAATTCCTATGTAAAACTCTGATTGCTCATTGTGGCCCAAGTACATGTATGAAACTAACATAGACAAGAGGCCCATGGGCCATATCATTCACCTGAGCACATGGGCTAGTTAAAAAACACAAATCAAGTCAGTATTGAAAAGTTTACTTGTTGGGGGAAGGGGGGGGGGGTTGAATTTTTATTACTTGAGAATGTCACTATATCAATAAAGCATACATTTATATAATTTTCCATACTTGAGAAGGAGAGTTTTAAAGATTTTTCCTATATAATTCTATCTAAAGATTTGATTGCCCATTATGGCCCCACCTTAGCCCCAGGGGTCATTATATGAACAAACTTGAATTAACTCAAACTGAGGATGTTTCCATATTAATAATACCAATCATAGCTTTGCTGATCTTGAGAAGAAGATTTTTAAAAGATTTTTCCTATATATTCCTATGTTAAACTTTGATCAGGCATTATTGCCCCACCCTTTCCTCAGGGATCATGATTTGAACAAACTTGAATCTACACAACCTAAGGATGCTTCCACATGAGTTTCCTCTTTGCTGGCCCAATGGTTTTGGAGAAAAAGATTAAAGATTTTTCCTATATACTCCTACGTAAATATTCATCAGCCATTATGGCCCCGCCATACCCCCGGGGGTATATCCTATATATTCCTATGTAAAACTTTTATCAGCCATTGTTGGCCCGCCTTACCCCCGGGGGACATGATTTGAACAAACTTGAGTCTACACTACCTGAGAATGCTTCCACATGAGTTTCATCTTTCCTAGTTCAATGGTTCTGGAGAAGAAGATTTAAAAAAAAATTCCTATATATTCCTATGTAAAACTTTGATCAGCCATTGTGGCCCCGCCCTATCCCTGGGGTCATGATTTGAATAAACTTGAATCTACACTACCTGAGGAAGCTACCACATGAGTTTCATCTTTCTTGGTTCAATGTTTCTGGAGAAGAAGATTTTTAAAAAAAATTTCCTTTATATTACTATGTAAAACTTTTATCAGCCATTATGGCCCCGCCCTACCCCCGGGGAATATGATTTGGACAAACTTGAGTCTTCACTACCTGAGGATGCTTCCATATAAATAAAACCATTCATGGCTTTACTATTCTCGAGAAGAAGATTTTTAAAGAATTTTCCTATTTATTTCTATGTAAAATTTTGATCAGCCATTGTGGCCCCGTCCTACCCCCGGGGTTATGATTTGATCAGACTTGTATCTACACTACCTAAGAATGCTTCCACATGAGTTTCATCTTTCCTGTCCCAATGGTTCTGGAGTAGAAGATTTTTAAAAAATGCCATTAATTTTTCATTAACTCATAATTATCTCCCCTTGGAAGAGGGCTTGGCCCTTTATTTGAACAAACTTGAATCCCCGTTACCCAAGGATACTTTGTGGCGAGTTTGGTTGAAATTGGCCCAGTGGTTCTTGAGAAGAAGATGAAAATGTGAAAAGTTTACGACAACGACAACGACAACAACAACGACAACAGACAAATTTTGATCAGAAAAGCTTGCTTGAGGCTTCGGCTCAGGTGAGCTAAAAATGTAAAAATTCATTCTGAACTTTAGTATTTTAAAACTTTAAGAATGATTTATATGCCTTATCTTACCAACAAACAATATCTATCCTAGCTGTTGGACTGAACTTTGCAATCTTTCTCTTAGCTGCAGAACTGTAGTGTTTAACCAATCTGTATATTTTATCCACCTCTAACCCTTTAAAGTTGTCTTTACAGGCAATAAACTTGCTTGATTTGTATTTTCTGATGGATTGCAGAATAATATTCAAATCAGATAGTTAATTACCCCTGTACAGAGGACTATGAAGGGTTGGAAGGTGGATAAAATGTACAGGTTGGTTAATAGATAATATGTCTAGAATTAGGGAATGAAAGGGAGTTGGTTGGCCAATGCTAGAAATTAGTTGAGAAATTCTCCCCAACAATGCACAAAAAATCTTGTGCCATAAATTGCACATTTTTTGCATTATAGGATCTGTAGCATTATGGTCAAAGACTAATATAAGACTAATATATAAAACCATATCGCTACAGCTCTGAAGCTATCGAAAGTGAATAAAGTTCTGGCAACTCTTTCAGCCCATTTTCTAAATATTTGGACAATATGAAAATAAGTTGATATAACCCTAATTAAAATTTCAAAAAAAAATAGCTGTCACTTTTATTTCTATGAATTATTTGAGAAATGGAACAGTGTTTTAGAAAGCCTTTTGTTAAGCAGATTCTTGAAACTATTACATGTACATGTAGACTACAGCAGTATTGTTAAAGAGTAATCGATTACCATATCAATCAATATTTCTTTGTTGAACTTGTCATACTAACAGTGAATTGTTTTAATGTGCAAAAATGAAAGAAGATAACAAAAGAAAAAAAATGGTTTTCTTTTTCAACATTACATAATCACATTTGTTTATATTTGAAGGCTCTGAATATGTCATTGGGGCACTCCTGAAATAAATTTATCCAGATATTATAATTTAAGAAACAAATGATCATACCTTGTGCACTCATTCATGATCATGCTTGATTACAATTCTAAGGGGCACTCATTAAGTGTGTATTTCAGGTCCTCATGAAAGGGCTCTCATAAATTAATTTTGACAAATGTTTACTAGGATCGTATTAAAAAAAAATTGGGGTTTTGTGCATGCATCATATGGGGTGCAGTTACTAGCACACGGTCATTAAACAAGCAGCAAAACTGGAGTTATGGTATAATCACAGACACTTGAAACTGAATACAGAACATAGATTGAACCATCTTTGGAAAGACTTCAAAAATGGCAGTGATACATAATTTTCTTCAAATTTAGAGTTAGAAAAGATCAATTTTATTATGTTACATTTATATATCCAGATATTGTGCATATTTGGGAAAATGTCACATATGCTAATAAAGACATAAAAAATATCTTCTTCTTTCTAAAACTAGCAGAGGAAATTCGGGCTAAGTAAATCCCCGCGCATATTTTAAAAGTGTGTAGTTTTTTTTATATGTTGACCTTGTTTAGACACAAAGGTTTTTATGGTTTGTTTATCACATACCTTTCTGTTTTTGGACGAAAATGAAATGACTCAGAAAGTCAGATATATACCACTCAACTTGGTTGCTGCAGACGCTTTCTTGGTTCACTGAATATGCGCACAGAGACCGGAAACACTTTTCGAGTTACCTCTAATTCATATTAAAATTCAGAGAGGTCAAACATGGCGACGATTAATTTTTTTCAATGGAACCTCACATGTCTTGCGAAAAGTGTTGATTTTACTTAAATATGTAGTGAACATCGAATTGGTTATTTGATACTCATCTGGTAAACAATTAAACTGATATGTTTATACATTGCTTTTACTCATCATATCCACAACAGCAGAGGAATTAGAAAATAAATGATGACCTTCTAACTCCTCTGCACTGTGTTTAGTTTGTTGGTTTCATTTTCAACCATGACATCGAAGAAAGAAGTTCGCATTTTACTTGTCGGGGATCGTAAGCATGATTTTTACTGCTATTTCTTTATAACTATTTAAATGAAATTATATGTCTTAAATAATACAATGTAGTGAGGAGTTGCAGTTGATGAAGTTGCATAATCATTAACAGTAGGATGATAGATAGGGATGCTTCCTCTTGTTTCCAATCCCTGCATCCTTCTCAAACTAGTACTAGTAGTTAATCTTACCATGCTTACAATAACTGAAATCTTTTTGCTGTAGATATAATTATATTATCCATCTACAAAAGCGTTAATCAAACTGAAACTAAAATATTTTATGATTGATTTGTTCAGCTGGTGTCGGGAAGACTTCTTTGATTCTAACTTTGGTGAGTGAAGAGTTTCCAGATGAAGTTCCAGCGAAAGCTGAGGAAATAACCATTCCAGCAGATGTCACACCAGAGAGAGTTCCCACACATATAGTGGACTATAGTTGTAAGTTATACATACATGTCACCACACATAATATAACTATAGTTTTCTGTTATACATAATGTCAAACCTGTGATCCCCATCTTCCCGAGTCAAGAGTTTCTAATCCGCTCTGCTCCACATAAAACCTTGACCGAAGAGACCAAGTTTGATGGGGTTAGAAATGCGTTCTCTGATTGGCCTCATGCAAGTTTGCATGAACCAATCAAAATTATTGTTTTATTTAACCTGAAACTAAATTGCAACAGAAAACATGCCAGTTTTAGTCCCAAGGATAACGTCTTTATCATTAAATAGCCCAGTTAAAGGATTGTCTCAGCTTTTTAGTTGAGTTACATTGAATATATTACCGACTTCCAATATTATCTCGAATTCGCTGTTGAAGACGTTTACTCTGATTGGCCAGTAGCAGAGGTCAGTAAAGTTCAAAATGTGTAATCTCACTAGATGGCATGACAGTAAACCCTGTCAAACTTAGTCTATTCGGTCAAAGGTTTATTTGGAGCAGAGCGGATCAGAAACTCTTGACAAGGGAAGATGTTTTCTGTTATACATAATGTCAAACCTGTAATCCCACGCACCTTGCAGGGTTCGACACTAACATTTTTAGGCTTTGGTCCGGCTGGACTAGTGCTTCTTTACTTTTACTAGTCCGCGGGCAATTTTATGAGTCCATTAAAAATTAAATAGATAAATAGAATTTATGTTGCTATGTACTTTTTATACTTTTTTGAAATAAACAAAGCATTTATATAAAATGTTTTTATTAAGAATTCGTTGAAATCGCACAGTCAGGAACTACGATTGTATTCCTGATCTCATTCATTTTTCTCTATACATGATTACATCATCCAAACATCCGACATCTTTCTTTATGTGTCATACTAAATCCTGATCGCTAAAATGTTTAATTTCATACCAATGAGTCCTAAAATTAAGCGCCAAATTGACTCAGAATTACATAACATCGCCAAGAAGCTAGAAAGCTAAAAATAAATACAGGGTTTTCCATTGAAAGTTGTCGAACATCAGTAACTTCTTTTTTCCCCCAGAAAACTTTATTAGTCCGTTCGGACTAATTAGCTACTAATTTTATTAGTCTGAAGGAAAATGTATTAGTCTGAGACTAACGGACTAATGTTAATGTCGAACCCTGCCTTGTGTACTATAGCTCTAAGTCAAACTTATTCCAATGTGTGTTTATTTGAAGAATATCATTATTGAGTTTATTTTTAGCTCAAGAGCAAGATGAAGATGTCCTTCAAGAAGAGTTGTCAAAGGTGAATTTTCAAACACTTGTGTAAATTTTTTTGAATGATTAACATTAATAGTTTACCAATAGAAATTTAATATATTATTAAAATCCAGAGAATTTCAACATAATTTACAGTGCAAGTATGTCAGAAGAGTATATCTCTTACTTGAGGGTCAGCGAACCTAATATACAAGAGATATGAATTTTCTGGTCTATATTTCCATCAGAGAGAATTCTTTCATTATGCAAAACATTTTTAGTCATAGTGTATTTTATGAATAACTTCTTGACATAAAGATTGAGGACAAAGAATTAAAATTTTCCAAATTTATTTCAAGTATATATGTTTTTAAAACTTTTTTAGTCCAATGTGGTCTGCATCATATACTCTGTGGATGATGATGACTCAATTGAAAGGGTAAGATTTTTTTTGTGCTACTGAAGTAAAAAGTTATGATGAACTTTTTGTAACAGTCATTTTTAGGCTCAATCAGTAAAGATTATCAAGGGAGGGTCAACAATAATTTGTTCAGTGTTCTTGTTGTGCAGATCTAGGGGAGTCTAGAACATGTCTACATTAGATAATACAAGAGAATATTATATATATATTTTTTAATGTTTGTGTCATTAACTCTATAAATCCATTGACAGATCACCTCTTATTGGCTGCCTTACATTCGGAATCACCTCGGGGAGGATCATAAGACTCCTGTTATACTGGTGGGAAACAAGTGTGATCTGATGGATTTCAGCACAGAGGAGGTCTGAGCTCTCATCTTACTATTATCTTTGACACATTAATTTTGTGTTCTTTACATCATAACTAGTCAAAATATGCAAAAACCAAATACAATGCAGTTTTCTAAAATGAATGTTACATGATAGTTTTAGACTAAGAAACCCTATAAAGGAATTTTGTTAACTAATATCATTCCTGAATGAATTTCAGCTGAAATATTTATCTACTCGCTTTGCTATTTAAGGTGATGCGACCAATAATGAATGATTTTGCTGAAGTGGAAACTTGTGTTGAGGTGATTGTTTGAAGCACATAACTTCTGATAATGAATATATAAATTAAATTTACAATTTGTTCAGGGTGTGATTTAATTTAATTAAAAATTGTTTTTCCAATTTAAGTGTTCAGCCAGAACCTTAAAAAATATCAGTGAGATGTTTTACTATGCACAAAAGGCTGTCCTACACCCAACTGCAGCTGTTTACAACTCAGAGGAAAAAGAGGTAAGTGGGGCCAAATTTAAAAGAATGTTTGCTTGCCCTCTCCTGACTCACGATAGAATTACTAGGTCAGTAGGTAGGTGCAGTGTTCGAAATTTGGAATTATTTTCTGTGGATCCAAAAGCCAACTGATAAAGGGTCTACACAAGTCCTTCCAAGGCCTCATAGGCCCAAAAATAATACCATCAAATATTTTGGGAAAATAAACTTTAATTGACAATCTTGGTAAGTTTATCGATTCCTTTCTAGCTGCAATAATGTAGCTCTCTCCCTTTTTTGGGGGGTGGGTGGGAGAGGACTACAACTCCTTAGGATCTCCGTAATGGTGCAATGCGGCAGCGATTCACTTCCGCACGGATTTCAGCTCAAATTGTCAGTAAATGGCTATTTAATTAATATGTCTTACCTGGACTTCCAAAATGTAGTTATCCCAGACATAAATCAATCCAAAAATATACAGAACAATCCATATGTCCGTATTTTTCGTGTATGTCAACATCACAACTTAAATTTATTCGCCATGTTGACTGACCTTGACAGATTTTATTTTGGGACAGCCAAGGAGATAAAGGATATATAGGGAGCAGATTTCTTTGGAATTACCTTATTTTAAGCCTAAATATTGTTGTTTACGAAAAAAATAACTGGAATGATTTTATTTATCGATGTTTAGTGTTACTATTCATCACAATTATTTATAATCATCAACATTTGCTTTATTGAATTATTCTAAATTTCAAGCGCAAGTCTCAGTACATCATGCTTGAACTGTCTTGGCTGCTGAGTAAGGCACAAAGATTTATTTTACATGGTTTTCGCGTTTAACGGGCTATGATGTTGACAGTGAATAAAAATTTCATCTTATTAGAAGTAAGTTGAATATAAAAACAATTTATTCTGCCAGCAGTCGCCCGTATTTAAAAAATACATGTATTTTTGCACCATTACGGAGATGCTGTGGAATTGTAGCCCTCTCCAGAAAACATCAGATAAAAAAATCGGAGAGGGCTACATTATTGCAGCTAATAGAAACTGAAGCTAAACAAATTGGGGGAGGAAATGCTAGGTGATATAAAAATGATCATTCCTCTTCATATTTAAGTGAAGATTGACTAGGATGACATATTTATATTTCAACTAAAGTTACAGTTAACATTCTTTATAAAAATTGCATCAGCTGATTGAAACTGGCACAGATATGGTAGCAATTTGAATGTGTCGGTCGGGTAATGGAAAAAAAACATATTTATAGGCCTTCTTTCTTGGCAAATCATCATCTGCCCAAAATCGTTTCAAGGATTCATTTAGTTATACTATACATGAGTCCTTCCGTTTGTACGTCGGCGCAGGACCGACGGACAGACGCTAATTTTGAATACTGGGTAGGTGGGAAAATCTTTTTTCCTGAAAATTTCAACATTTTTGTAGATGAAAGAAGAGGAATAAAAAGAATAAAATATCATGTCCTGGAATTAAAAAAAAGGTTTCGAGTCGGGCCATTTTAGTCAGTCAGACAGGAGAGGACAACCAAACAATTTTTTTGAGATGGCCTTGGAGAAAAGTTTTATGTTGATCAGGAAATTGGTTGTGAAATTTCAATTATTTGTGCAATGTATGTGACATATTGAACAAATTTTTCATATCCATTTTAGCTAACATTGCAGTGCAAGAAAGCTCTGACAAGAATATTTAAGGTATGATAATCAAAGGTTTGATATTTGTATTCACGAATCAGATTGAATCACTCTCAGTATATCCAGTATAATTTTATCTTGCAGAAGATGCAGTATGGAGTATAATGATTTTTTTGATTGATTTCAGATCTGTGATTTAGATAATGACTCTATTTTAAATGACGATGAAGTGAACTTATTTCAAGTAAGTTTTGAACAGTGTTGAATATGTTCATGAAAAGAACAAGTCTTCTCTTATTCTTTTCTTTGTAAATTTGTAATTAGAATTAGAAATAGAATATGTCTTCTATAAATCTATTTGTAATCAGGATTGATGAATTGTGTGCATTATAATCTGCTCTGCCTGTACTTTACAGTTGAAATGTTTCCATGCCCCACTCCACGCCCAGTCACTAGAAGATGTAAAGGCCATAGTAAAGAGAAACATTTCTGATGGGGTTGTCAATAATGGTTTATCTCTCAAAGGTCAGCCTGAACGCTCAATGTACTGAATTTTTAGCTCACCTGAGCCAAAGGCTCAAGTGAGCTTTTCTGATCACAATTTGTCCGTTGTCTGTCGTCGTTGTTGTCGTTGTCGTCATCGTCGTTGTCGTTGTTGTTAACTTTTCACATTTTCATCTTCTCAAGAACCACTGGGCCAATTTCAACCAAACTTGCTACAAAGTATCCTTGGGTGAAGGGGGTTCAAGTTTGTTCAAATGAAGGGCCACGCCTTTTTCCA
Organism: Saccostrea cuccullata; assembly: GCF_032062105.1. Lineage (NCBI taxonomy): Eukaryota > Metazoa > Mollusca > Bivalvia > Ostreida > Ostreidae > Saccostrea > Saccostrea cuccullata. Next base: position 20,647 of record NW_026928063.1, on the reverse strand, counting down.
AGGGGAGATAATTATGAATTAGGGAAAAATAAATGGCATTTTTAAAAAATCTTCTTCTCAAGAACCACTGGTCCAGGAAAGATGAAACTCATATGGAATCATCCTCAGGTAGTGTAGATTCAACTTTGTTCAAATCATGACCCCAGGGGCTAGGATGGGGCCAAAATGGCCGATCAAAGTTTTACATAGGAATATGAAGGAGAAATCTTTAAAAATCTTCTTCTCAAGAACCACTGGTCCAGGAAAGATGAAACTCATGTGGAATCATCCTCACGTAGTGTAGATTCAAGTTTGTTCAAATCATGACCCCCGGGGCTAGGGTGGGGCCAAAATGGCCGATCAAAGTTTGAAGGAGAAATCTTTAAAAATCTTCTTCTCAAGTACCACTGGTCCAGGAAAGATGAAACTCATGTGGAATCATCCTCAGGTAGTGTAGATTCAAGTTTGTTCAAATCATGACCCCCGGGGCTAGGGTGGGGCCAAAATGGCCGATCAAATTTTTACATAGGAATATGGAGAAATCTTTAAAAATTTTCTTCTCAAGAACCACTGGTCCAGGAAAGATGCAACTCATGTGGAATCATCCACAGGTAGTGTAGATTCAAGTTTATTCAAATCTTAACCCTGGGGCTAGGGTAGGTCCAAAATAGCCGATCAAAGTTTTACATAGTAATATGTAGGAGAAATCTTTAAAAATCTTCTCCTCAAGAACCACTGGCCAGGAAAGATGCAACTCATGTGGAATCATCTACATGTAGTGTAGATTCAAGTTTATTCAAATTATTACCCCCAGGGCTAGGGATGGGCCAAAATGGCCGATCAAAGTTTTACATAGGAATATTAGGAAAAATCTTCTTCTCAAGAACCATTGAGACAATAAAAGATGAAACTCATGTGGAATCATCCCCAGGTAGTGTAGATTCAACTTTGTTCAAATCATGATCCCCGGGGGTAGGGTGGGGCCAAATGGCCGATAAAAGTTTTACATAGGAATATATAGGGAAACCTTTTAAAATCTTCTTTTCAAGTACTTCAAAGTCATGCTTAGTGGTATCTATAGGGAATCATCCTCAGGTAGTGTAGATTCTAGTTTGTTCAAATCATGACCCCCTGGGGGGTTAAAATTCAAGCCCTCCCCCCACCCCTCAGTAAACTTTCAGTTCTGATCTAATATGTGCTTTTTCCTAGCCAATTGCTCAGGTGAGTGATGTGGCCCCTGGGCCTCTTGTTTAAAATTAATATTTAATGTTGTGCTCTAACATAATAGAATTAAATTGTTTTTCTTTTGTTGCTATTTCTCATTGTTTTACAGGGTTTTTGTTCTTACACACATTTCTTATTTTGCAGGATTTTTGTTTCTACACACACTATTTATACAGCGAGGCCGACATGAGACCACATGGACTGTGTTACGAGCCTTTGGTTATGATGACAACCTTCAACTCACTAAAGAATACTTATCACCAAAGTAACCATTTATTTTGTCAGTAGTAAATTTTATTCACGGTTAAACTGATTCATGCTTTGCTAAATCTAACACTGGGAAAGTGGAAAATTTGCTGAACAAATAACTATATTGTTATTTTGTTTTAGTGACGTGCTGGTACAATATCTGATTTGATTCAATTCTTTTTTAAGATAAATGTACATGTACTCAACTATTTTGTTTCAGGATTCATGTTGGTTTAGGATGCACAACAGAATTATCTTTTCAAGGTCTACAATTTCTTAAGATTTTATTCCAAAAATATGATGAGGTAGGATTTTATAAGAGTACCATTCATACATTAGATGTATTGCCACTTTTTGTTTTAGTAGTTATTTCTATTCTTGTGAGTAATTATGAAGATGATAATTTATATAAGTTACCATCATTATATGTTTGTTGAGGACATGTCTCAGACTTTCAAAGGCTTCTGCTTCAAGTTCTGATGGGGGCACTAGATGTTGTATGTTGTGTCCTTATAGACACTTAATCATTGTCTTAGTCTTGCCAGGTGCAATAAGAGAGTTGATATACTCTGTGGCCTCATGAGTTAGGGAATATCTTATCTGTTATCTACTGTACATGTATACACCATAAACTCAGCCTGATTCACTAACTTGGTAACATGAATTTTTACTTTGTTATTATTTCAGGACAATGATGGTCATTTGTCTCCACCAGAGTTACAGAACTTGTTCAGTACATGTCCCATGATGCCCTGGGGTCCGGATGTAAACAATACCGTGTGTACCAATCATACTGGCTGGATATCTCTACATGGATATTTAGCTCAATGGGAGTAAGTACTGGAAAAGTTATAAGCATTTATTTGTTGATTTAAATGGAGCATATTAGCTCACTTGAACTCAAGGTAGAAGTTAGTTTTTAATGAGTTAATAAAATTTTGCATCTATGTATAGTCTGTCGACTTGCAAAGTAAGTAGTTTCCTTAAATTATATTGAAGACTTGAATGAAAGGGAAGTGCAGTTCATGTTAGCATTGCAGGTATCTTTGTTCAAATGTAAAATGCATGAGGTTCTTTGCATTGATTGAATCATGAGTAGTAATCACTGATTTGATATATTGCAGGTTAACTACACTTTTAGATGTCCCTAGGACAATAGAGTACCTTGCCTATTTAGGATATCGGTACCTTAACGACAGTCAGTTATCAGCTGTCACAGTGACAAGAGACAAGAAAATAGACTTAGAAAAGAAACAGACCAGCAGGAATGTGTTCAGGTGTCATGTTTTAGGGGCCAAAGGAGTGGGAAAGGTACTGCCATTTTATTACATTCATAGATTAGTATTCAGTGAGCACTATAAGTTTTGATTCTTTTTTATGAATATTTTTGTTTCTTATTATTTTATCACTTTTGAAATTTTTCAGACATCTTTACTACAAGGCCATTTAAATAGGAATCTTAGATATGTGGCCACTTTGAACAAGGAACACTTGTCAAGTTTCACCATTAACACAGTTCAGGTGTATGGACAGGAGAAATACTTACTGGTAACTTCCCAATTAATACAGTACTAGTAAGATGTGAAGAAGCATTTGGATGATTAATTTACAATTTTCTGTGTTCCTTAATGATGGTACTTAGACATTTTTGATATTTAAAACCATAGATTTTTTTCTGCATGTGAATAAGTATCTTTGGAGTTTAATATAATTGGACAAATCTTTTTATTAAGCTGTGTATCTTTGATTAATTGTAGCTCCATGAGGTAGACGTGGCCGTTAGTGACATGTTGAACCCGACAGAGATGAACTGTGATGTGGCCTGTCTAGTCTACGATGTCACCAACCCTCGCACATTTGAATTCTGTGCCAGAATGTACTTGGTAAAGGATACGTTTACATTTTCCCTCCTTCACAGGTTTCAAGATAATCCATATCAATGTACTCTAGAAAATCATTCTGTTTTCATATCTTACCTTTTCCGTCATCTAGATTGATACAACTTTTTGAGAAAATATAAAAGTATTGAGACAAAACATAATATATGAATGTATTATACAGTATCTAACCACTGGTTTATTGTCTTGTAGAAACATTTTCTGGACAGTCGTATACCAACTCTTGTGGTTGCCTGTAAAACAGAGCACCCGGCCATCAGGCAGGACTACATCATGACCCCCGCCCAGTTCTGTAACAAGTACAAACTCCCCCCTCCCCAGAGCTTTACATGTATAGACAAGGTCAACAAGGAGGTGTACATCAAACTGGCGACCATGGCCGCTTACCCGTAAGTCTCCGCTCTCAATCACTATACAGCTGCAGTGTTAAATATGAAACAGTAGATTCAGTCTTACGATATTCTTATCATTTCTCTAAGGTGTTCTCATTAAGCATGAGTAACGAGCCTGGTGATATTTTCTGGGTTTTCGTTTGCTTACTTTGTTGTAAACATGTAACCCTGTCCTTTTTTCAGCAACCTGAAACGTTTGGTCCATATGCTGCTTGTACAGCAGAACCCACTCTGGCTACAAGAAAGATTAAGGTCTCTCAGTCTCTCTGTCCCGTATTTATTGGTGTATTCTGCATGTTGTGCTTTGTAACAAGAGTATTATCAAGTTGTACATATATCTATTCCATTTATTGTATCTTCTTTCTATATTCATGGGGGTTTGATTTGTACATGCATGCGTCACCAGGTGTTTTTTTTTTTCATTTTTAGTTTTCTTGTTTGGAAATTCTTGTTTCAAATAAGAACATGGGCAATAAGATTTTATTTAAGCTTTAGATAAATCTACAATGAGATTAGTTTTTGATAAATGTTCCCTTGTTAAAGCTATAGAAATTGGGAGTGCCATGTGCATGTAGATGACACTGTTGGTTGTGTAATACATGTAATAGCAAACAGAAACATTATTTTCATTTAACAAATAAAAATTACAATTAGGGAAACACCAATTCAGCAATGTAATTTTGGTTGCAGGAAATCAATTAAACAGTGCCTAGATTGTTTTGGCTTAAAGATTAAAAAGTCTGAAAAATTAATTTTAATTTGATTTAAAGTAAAGAAAATCAAGTTTCAATATTACATATGTATTTCAAAGGGATTGAAAAAGGAACCATATGTTTAAGTATTTAGTTTACTGTAAGAAAATCCCTCCTTTATTGTCCCAATTAATTATGTTTGTTTCTTTGTTTATGTTTGGTTCTTGCCTCTTGTTAAGACATGCTTAGATATTAGGATTTGTTTTATTTGCAATTAGAGGACCGTTAAACTTAAGGTTATATTGTTTTGTGCAGCTCTAAAATTTATTGGAATTTTGTTCGGAAATTGATATAAATTTAAATCTTCACCAATATTGTCCATACTTAAAGAGTACAAGGGTAATTTTCCACATTCTTAGTTCATTATAACAATACTTTTAAAAAACGGCAAAAGTTCAGTCCCCTTTTAATCTGCCACTTTAAAGTATATTGTAATAACCAGTCTTGTTATACTGTAACTATTATTTTGGTTTGTGAAACAGATGTGGTGCTCTGTAAGTAATATATTATATAGAATGACTTTTCTATGCATCTTATTAACATTCTGAGTCGACTAACATATTCAGTATGATATCAATTCTTTTTCTTCACCTCTGCGAATTTAAGAGGCCATGATTATTTCAGTGTGAAAAAGTTTATGTCAGTGGTTTTCATTTGATGTTGTACTTTCTGCTTGTGAATTGTGTGATTTTAAAGAATATATATGTGAAGGCACCTTGTCATCATTATCTGATGTTAAAAAGCATTCATTTCTTGGTTCCTATTAACTCAATGTAAAAAATTAAAAAAATGAATAATCTTGAAAATTTTGGTAGCTATTATATTTTAGAAATACCACGTATAAAGTAAAAATTCAGCATTTTATTCATTAATTCATGTGATGAGATATAGAAAAATAAAGATTAAGTGATTGTTCAAGTAAAGGTTAAAAAGGATTTTTATTTCAAGCCATTGGCCACTGCACAGCAATGCTCAATCCTTGAAAATATGCATCAAAAATGTTGATTTTTAAAAGTGTGTTGTTATTTTGTAGGCATGTAAGAGAGATCATATCTCGAGACGAGAAGTTTTACCTGAAGATTGGTCTAGTCACTGCACTCTTAGCCGGGCTGGGATTTCTAGCGTATCGAATGACTCGCTCCTCTAGCTAATAATCAACTTACATCTTTAGTATCTGCTGGTGATGTCGTATTGAGATGAAATTGATTATACTCATGATATGTGATTAAGTTTAATGCTGATATTGAATTACCTGAGTTACAAAGAACAGTCAACTGAAACATTGTGAAATGTCTAAGGGATCTCTGTTAAATGCAGATTATTTCTGCACGAAACCAGTGATCTTCACATCCTTCAGTGACTAAGGATATTGTCTAAATCCATGTCATGTTAAAGTAGAACTACATGTATTGACAGTGGATATTTTAAACACTGCTGTTATTGAGACCATTTGGTTGTGTATAGGTTTTACTGTTGTGTACAATGTGTGTATGATATTCTGGGAGTTCTCAATTCATAAACACATGCACTTTGATGTCAGATCATTATTTTGTGGTCAAACCAAGGATAATTTATCATTATTTAATTTTACGCTGAAATATGACATTGAGTACACAATTTCATTGGTTAATACATATTTGCATGTAATTGAAGCAATGCAATTGTATTCAGAAAGGTAAAAAGTCTTTGAACAAGGCAAATAGTTGACAAAAGATGCTTTTTCTTTTCGACCAATAGGTTTCCTTTCTCAAACCTGGTTTAAGTCTTTCGTTAAGCATTGTCAACTCTAAGAGATGTATAAGTATACTGCATTCATTGTAACTCGAGTACGGCATCTTTTTAATATTGATTGTATTCTTCATTATTTCAGTGTTACTTAAAAAAAAAAATTCAGGTAAATGGACCACTGGGTATAAAGTATGAAAATCAATGAAATCATGATGTAAATCCAGAATAAATTAACTTAGTTCTCTCTGTTAAAGTTGAAGCCAGGTGCTTTTTGATTTAGCCATTTAATGTAAAAAATATACAAAAAAGATTTTATGTAAGTATTATATTTAATTTAATATTTTGGTATTAAACTCACTTTTCAATTCTGCAAAATAAGATGGGTGTGGTACTAGATGTATGTATGCATGTTTCTACATCACTTTACTGTAACACTGTAAAGTACCTCTGAATAAAGATAAAACAGAGTAATGTATATATGACATGATTTTTATTTATTATATACCAGGTATGTACAAGAAGGATGCTGAAGTACATGTATTGTGTGTGAACAACATTTTACCTCACAGATTATGCAAAATGATATAAATGCACATTTTTTTTTAAATCAGTAGAACCAAAGAATCAAGTGAGCAGTTCACACTGAACTTTTAGCTCACCTGATCCTAAGACTCGCATGTATGAGCTTTTCTTACTAAAGTGAGCTTTTGCAAGTCTACTCTGGGCATGTACTGGAGATGATAAGTTAAGAGGAAGAAAACAACAAAAACCACAGAAATTGGACAGTTTGGTATATACATGTTTAAATTTTTTAAAAAATCTTCTTCACAAGAACAGCAAGACAATGTTCAATTATATTTATATGGGGGCATCTTCAGGTAGTGAAGACTTATGTTGCTTTTTTTTTTCAAATCATCATCCTTTGGCCTAGAGTAGGGCCACCACTATAGGCAAACAGATTTTTTCTAATTCTTCTTAGGAACAGCAAAGCATTGATCTGTCTTATTATTTATATGGAAGCATGCTGAGGTAGTATAGATTCATTTAATTTTTTCTTCAAATTGTGTTCCCTAGTGAAAGGATTTGGCTACAATTGGATGATAAAATTTTAGTTTTGAAATGGAATATAAACAGGAAAAAACTGAATGCTGATGGAAAAAAAGGGACATTAATTGTTACTCCTGCAGGTGAGCATTGTGGCCAATGGACACCTTGAGTTGGAAAACTGATAGATTCTCATTTTTATTTACTTTAGACGTGTTGCGTATGACCAGTGTGTTTTGACTAAAAAAAATCCACCGCCCCTGAGGGATCTTTAAAGTTTATATGTATTGAAAATACTGCATATGTGCCTTTGTTACGATACATATTTATATAAAATGGCTTATCAGTATAGATTAGATATGGCACAAAAACGAACCAAATTTTGACCACTTTTGATCGCGAATCAACAAGGTACGAATTAACAAAAATCCAAGATGACGGCCTCCATGGACGCCATGAATGGTGATCAGGGTTGTGAAAAAGGACATGTACTGGAGGAATTTAAAGAAATCGAAGAAGTAAAGGGTCTGATTGGGTCTCTAGGCAACATCTACAATGACCAAATTGCGAGAGAGGCGTCATGTGAAAGATTCACTTGTAAATATGCATCGTTTTATTTTGCGATGACTCATGTTTGTTTTCCTTCAGAATTATCTCTGCAATTTTGAAGTCGCTGCAGGCTTAATTTATCCCCAGATTAATAATACTTACTTCATACTGGTTTATCTTGCTTATTTTTTTAAATGAACTGAAGATTTCAAAATCTTTTTAAAGTTTTTAGTATGTAACAGGGACATACGATAACAAATTTATTAAAATATATTATGTTTGACTATATATAGCTAAGGGGTGTCCACACTGTGGCTTGAACATACAACGTTCAGATTTAAAAAACAATGCTTTACCGACTGAGCTAAAGGGTTAACGCACTGGGTAGAATTATTAGGTGCATGGAGTTGATGGACGCACTAATTACATGTAAAACACATAGCCACTTTTAACTCTGTTACATAAGACTGTGGGCAAAATGGCCAAGTTGTTGTCCCAAGTAGTGGAAATATCTGGAAAAAAAACCTTTTGTTTGGGGCCTTCAGCTATCAAGGGACAACCGCTAGACTATTCCCCAAAGTAGCCATGAAATAAGTTACAAGATGTACAATGCACTTAATATGTGACTGAATTTTTTTCCTTTTTAGTCATTGTTGATGAGTATCAAGAACAGGACCACCACCTTTATTGATCCACACCTTGGTATGCTTGAATAAGTTATTTTCACTTTAAAAAAAAAAATGTTGGGTATAAAGTGAAATTTCTTAAACAAATAAACAAAATTTGTTTTATTTTAAAATCCTTTATGATGCAGATTGTTGATATTGTAAGAAAACCCCAAATTTCCCCCCTGCATTAAAACAGGAGGCTTATAAGTATTTATATCTCATTTTAAAAGGGGAAATTGTTTTAAAAATAAATGAATGATGCCTGAATTTCGAGTGCTCTATATATACCAGTATCACAACCGAAACTAGAAAATAGAAACTTTATTTTCACGTAGATGAGGGGGTTTAAGATTGTCATTCGCCATTTTCCACATGAAGTGTCAGATGTAGAACCAGTTCTGTCAGCAATGAGTCAGCAAGATCCGCAGGATTTTTAGGTACAGTGTATTTTATGTGAAATATAAAAATCTAATAATATACTGGGGAATCATTGACCTCCATGAAAAAAATGATTCCAAACAAATCACAATCAGTTAATTAACACATAATGGTGAAAGAGCTTTGAAGCTCATGTCTTTGTTAAAGTTGTATAGTCCGATCACAGGGATTTGTGGACAGGTAAAAGCAACATGATAAATAAGTGTAATAAATATAATTTGTGAAAAAATGTCCAACAAGCTCCAGGGTTGAATACAGGGGGGGGGGGGGGGGGGGTCCTGGCCACAAGTACTTGTGAGTCCCATGACTAAAATTTGCTTAGGTAAGGGGATAATGTCCATTATTTGATTTCTAGATTAAACTTGATCAGACTTGTACTACCTTATTTATTTGTATGGGAACATTTCAGTTTTAAAGTCATCAATCTTCTGAGTTCAATTACATGCAAATTATTTATCTGTATACAATAAAATAGGATAGGGTGAAAATATGCTGTAAAAAAAGTTTATTGAGATGCATTAAAAGATGGATGTAAAATATACTTGAGAGACCCAATTTATATTGTAATATTTGTCTGTGGTGTGTATGATCCCTTTGCACATGGCCAGACTGTACTGTATTTTTAAAAAAAATATTTTCTAGACTTGGGAGACCCGTTACATGCTGTTATTGTGGTTGTCTGTGGTGTGTATGATTCCTTTTGACATGGCCAGACTAGACAGCAATATTCCGTCACAGGATGGAGAGAAAAAGGCACCGTGATGGACGAATCCTGAACACGGCTCAGGTAAGAAGTGCCATAAATGTATTCTCAGAATGACAGTTACCTTTCTAATGCTTAAATCCTTTAGAAAGGGTTTAAGACTTATGGTTGTGCTTACAACTTCACAAGCCCCAATGGGGCCGTCACCCCCAAATTTGGAAAAATCGGACCCATTCCCAATGGCACAAATTGCTATTTTTCCCGATTTCATGCGGGAAAAAAATTTTCCCCAAACACGTTTTCTCGTATATACGACCTAATTTTCCACACACACATCCTTTATTTGATCCATTTAGCAGTAATGCATGATTAATTTTAATCTAAAACAACCCTGTCATGATCGTTTATTTCTAATTCGAATTTCCTCTGTCATGGAATAAAAGATCTATAGATAGGTTAAAAATAATTGGGTTGGGGGGAAATTTTTTTCATTATTAAACAAGGATAACCATTACAAGTTAGTTTATAAAATAAATAAATATATTTTAAAGTAAAATCTTGGACACTATCTATTTCATTTGCATGAATCAAATGTCAAGAAAAAAAAAGAAATAAATTGTATGCAATTTTATACTAACCTTTAAGGGAAAATTTTAAATAGTAACTTGATCATTTAAATAAAACTATTCTTAATAATCTAATTTTTAATTTATTTAAGGTGCAATTAAACAGTAAAAATCCCCCCCCCACATTTTTTTCAGTCTCTTTTTTCATATGAAAATAAAAGAAAAAAAATGTCTGTCTAGTAATTAAAAAAGTTTGGTCTGTTAAATATAGATTTTTTTTCCGACCTTTTTGTTCTGTAAATTTTAGCTTTTCAAGTATACTTTTTAAAGTGATAAATGGCTTTCACGATTAAATATTTTTTCTTGGGGAGGGGGGAGGGGGGGGGGTTAATACATGTAAGTATGTTTAAAATTTTTAATTTGACAAAAATGTTTAGGAATTTTTTCCCCAAATTTTGAGGGACCTGGTCCGTGTATACCAAAAGGTGGGTGTGAAGCCCTGCCCTATTATTTAAATTTGGTTTGATTCTGTTACAGATTTTTTTCTAACAGTAAATGACAAATGCCGAGATGCTAACATACCTCGCCTTTTCCAAAATTTTGGACGCGTTAGATGTCAAACGAGAAAAACTACCAGAATTCCTGGACTGGTCCTTACAAGTTCTTCACAATGCAAACAGTATGTTCATATTCTCTACAGTACAAATAATGGAATTTATAACAACTAAAACTAATATTACAAATCCTTTTTAAAAAACCCTGTATACAAGAGATTATGAATGCTTTATAAGAGAATTCTTACCTCACTTTTGAATGGGCATGCTTTGTGGGTTTTTTTAGTGGAAAAAATAGTTGGGAACAATCAAGTCAGTGGAGTATTGACCATGTTGGCTCTACTGTTTAAACAAGGGAAAAGAGAAGAAATTTTCTACATTATGGTAAGACAAAGAGATGCAGTAAACATGCTTAGTACAAAATGTCAAAAAGGGAAAGGGAAAATTTTCCTTCATTTTAATTGCAGTGTGTTATATCCCCAAAAAGTATTTTAAAATTATTTTGGAATGAAATTCATTTCAATGTGAGGATTAAGTCATTATAAGCATTTTTCACTTAACTTCACTATAAGGTGTTTAGATGATATCTAGGCAATGAAAAAAACCCTGATCAAATTCCATTTTTTTTTCCAGCTTTTACAAATTTTCATGTGGTAGAGAAGCTAGAACTGAATAAAAAACAACAACACACTGCTGAGGAAGGCTTCTGTCAAGGTCACTCAAAGGCTGGGACTGACATTTCTGAAGGCCAGGATAGCAACATGGAGGTCTGTTTATAGTGTGTTTACTTTTGAGTTCACCTGAGCCAAAGACTTGAGTTATATTTTGAATCAAAGTTTGTGCATCTGTTTGTCTGCTAGTTTTTCCACATCCTGACATCTTTTTGCAATGGCTGGTGAATAGTTTAAAACCTTGGTGTAAAGCATATTTGGTTAAGGAAACTCAAGTTTGCTCAAGTACAGAAGGGGGACAATTTATCAAATTAAAACACAAAAAATCTCCATAATGTGAAGAAGTTTGTACACATTATGGACCCAGATTTAGACAGAGTAAACAGAACATTTCTAAGATATGTTATTTGTCAGAATGGGTGAACTACTTATAGGAGCTTTGTGGCCCTTGGGCCTCTTGTTTTCTGTAGTTCTGAAGTTTTGGATATCATTCTTTTTGGTATGTAATCAGATTAGGAAGACACAATGGTAAAAACCCTCTTCAACCAGATGTCTCTTTCTAGGTTTTTTTTTTTATTTATACAAAATTTTATTCATATAAGTGAATGGGATTGGGCAGCAGGCAAAGCCTATTTTAGCCCTCTCTCTTTCTAGGTTACATGTATCACATTAAAATTGTTTTTTTTTTTGTTAGATACCAGCGTGGTAATCGTTCATTGATGGACAATCTTCAGAAGGGGGGATCTGTTCAGCAGACCGTGACCCAGAGACAGGAAGTAGCGGAAGAGGAGGAGGAATATGATATTCCGGAGGAACTGGAGGACGTCATAGGTAATTGACGACGTATTTTTCCGTTATTGCCCGATCATGACAAGGAAGACACGACGGGTCAGACATAATGTAATATAAAATGAAGGGGAAAAGTGTAATCTATGCAAATATGATAAGGAAAATAGATGTATGTAGTCAATATGTAATCAGATTACAAAATATCATAAAGACATATACATGTATTTAATCAAAATATGATTACCTGTATGAAGATATGTTTTAATTTCAGTTGTTTTGTATTTGAAAAAAAAAAATCATCCTTTTCAGAGACTTTGCTTGGTGGACTCAAAGACAAAGACACAATTGTCAGATGGTCAGCTGCAAAAGGGTAAATATATGTTTTTCATGCATAGTTAGGTTTTATCAGTATACATATCTCCTTCTAATGACATAATTTAAATTTGTGGTATTATTCATATTCTGTAGCTTTTATTCTGTTGCAAATGGCTTAAAACAATAATGCAAAGTATGCATTACATACATGTACCATTATAGGAAAGAGGGTGCTAATATAATGATTTGTTTAAAAAGTCATATCCTATTATTTTTGCTAGAGTTTGAAATTGCATTAATGAAATGCTCATAAAATATACATCTTCTCTTGATAAAAAGCTCCAAACATTTCCTTTTTTTCAGTTTAAAGTCACGGGGCGTCTACCTCGGGATTTGGCAGATGAAGTTGTGGAGTCTGTTCTTCAGTTGTTCACACTACAGGAAACGGAAGGGGCCTGGCATGGAGGTAAATCATCATATCAGTCTTATTTTATATGTTTTGGGCTATACAATTATTTTCAGCATGCCCCTCTGTTTTGTTATGGTAGAAATTACATGTAACTATTGCTGTATTTTTTTAGGCTGTTTTTACTTTAGCAGAACTTGGTAGAAGAGGCTTGTTACTGCCCCCCAGAGGCTTCCTGACGGTAATAACATAGCAATAAATGATTTCAGGGAAAATCACAAGAAAAATTTGGGGTTGTCTATCTGGATTTATTTAGTAGGAAAGTAAAAAAGCTCCAAAATCCTCTTGACCTTAAAAAATTTTTTCCCGAAGACAAAGCAATAAGTACCACAAAGGAAATCTGCAGTGTATTCAAATAAAAAAAAAAATGTCAAAGTTGCTAGGGAGAGTTTTGTCTTCCAAGATGAAGTGTTAATGGTAAATTTAGTTTAGATTAACAGTTAGTTTCCATGAATTTCTCACTCTGTTGAGTCTTTATTATTCTGGTTTGATATAATTGTCTGACATCTTCAGTGGTGCCTGTTGTACTGAAGTCATTGGAGTATGATGAGAGGCGGGGGGATTTTTTTTTTGGGGGCCAATGTGAGGGATGCAGCTTGTTATGTCCCCTTTGGGGATTTGCCCGAGCCTATGAACCTGGGGGGCCTGGCAGAGTATGTCAAGGATATCGCCCCAAATAAGTTCCTAAACCCCTTAAAATCTGTCTTATTGTGCATGTGTGATAAAAAAAAAAAATAAGAAATCACATTAAAACCATTTTTGTTTTCCCAACAGTGCATTGGTGAAGGTGTCCATATTTGACCGAGAGGTCAATGTGAGGAGAGCAGCTGCTGCAGCCTTCCAGGAGAATGTGGGGGGACAAAGGGGTTTTTATGTGGGGCAACAGGTAAGGTGTTATTATGTGGGAGGACAGGTAAAATGTTATTTATGTGGGAGGACAGGTAAGATGTTATTATGTGGGAGGACAGGTAAGGTGTTATTATGTGGGAGGACAGGTAAGATGTTTTTTTGGGAGGAGAGGTAAGGTTTATTTGTGGGAGGACAGGTAAGATGTTATTATGTGGGGCAATAGGAAAGATGTTATTATGTGGGAGGACAGGTAAGATGTTATTATATGGGAGGACAGGTAAGGGCAGGTATGATTTTATTATATGGGAGGAGAGGTAAGGTGTTATTATGTGGGAGGACAGGTAAGATGTTATTATGTGGGAGGATAGGTAAATTATGTGTAGACATTTATATAATTCTGGTGGATTACAGGTAAAATATAATATTAATTTGTTCCAGGTAAAATTTAATTCTATGGCATATGTAAAAAGGAGATGCTTGTTTATATATTTCATTGCCATGTAGTATTTTATCCCTAAGTCAATGCTTTAAAGGTTATATGTTATATCTTTACAGGGGATTTTTCCACATGGTATCGATATTCTAACACATGCTGATTATTTTGCTGTGGGAAACAGGACACACTGCTATCTGGATTTGAGGTTTTTATTTCTTTTATAGGAAGTTTTCCTTTTGCTTATCTTGCAAGAATTTTGTAATGGTGCCAAGCTTAATAATAGCTTATAAATTGTCATTATGTTTAAATACACCCCCCCCTTAAAAATGGGGAAATATTGTATGGGAGAGTATGTTCTGTCTGTACAAACCTTCCGCTAAATACTTGGGGGGCTCGTCTTTCATCCACTACTCCACGTAGTATTTCACATATTTGTTGTTACATAGTGCCATTGTGCATCTCCTATTTTGTATTCTGATCCAACAAATACTTGGGCCATAGCCTGGACTTTGCCATTTTACTCACATGGGTTGGGTTGGGGTATTTTCTCACTTTGCCTAGTTTTAAATTAATCTCTCTGATTTCAGTGTGTACATAGCCCAGTTTCCAGAGTACACCATTGCCTTGATTAATCACCTAGAGGTTAAGGCCACCCATTGGGATAGGTAAGGAACACTGCTAGACTAGCTATTTAAAAGCAGGCAAATTAAGACTACATCCACCATTATTTTTCTTTGTGAATGTTTAATTTTTTTTTTCTGTTTGTAATGCAGTAAGAGAGTTATCAGCTAGAGGGCTCCATAAATTTACTCCTAAAAACCCAGAAATTTCATGGCAAGCCAAGGTATTCTCACTGAGTAGACACTCTGACACAATTAACTATATCATAAGTTATACAACATTTGTAATAACAATTTTAAATGTATTACAAATGCTTCCTTGGCTGATCACCTTGACAACAGGTATGGATCTCTTTGCCAGGCAAAGGCTCCATTTTAGCTGTAAAGATTACACATGCCCTCGCTAAAGTTGCAGAGGACCAGAACAAGTAAGAGCCTCAATGTTTACCATGCATGATGTTATCAAATCAAATTTCAAATGTCCTAGATATACGTGTTTACCTAGGTAAATTTTTCAAAGACTTTTTTGTGTTTCAGATCAAATTTCAGATGTATTGAGTAAACAGGTTGTAAATGATATGAAGGACATAGAAAACAGGTAATTTGTCATTGGGCATTTTTCTGAATTTTAAAATTTAAATTTTAGTTACAGATTTGAAATTAATGCTAAGAAATTAGATGTTATACTTCCTAATTTTTTGACAGTTGAATGAAGCCCGCCTGTTCCAGGGGGGGGGTGGGGGTTTTATGAGAAAGGCAGTCACATGTCTGATAGAGAAGTTGTCCCTGGTAAACTACCCCTTTCCCTGGGGACCCTATACTAGGTAAGTTACTAGAGGAACCCCGATCATAGTAATAAAACTTAAAAATTCCTTATCAGGTCAGACTTGTGCATTATTTTAATCTGCTTTTTATATAGTAGTAAGTATGGTTAATTTTAATTTTTTTTTTAGACTTGTGGCAGGAGTTGATCAATGGATGTTTACAACACATAGAACAGGAATTCCCGGTAGTTGAAATTTCTTGTCACTGAGTAATTCAGTTTTAGGTCACATTTAAGTATAAAATATCAAGTGTCTTATAATTTACTTGTTGGAAAAAAATATAAACTTAAAACATTGTTAAACTCTGATTTTTCAATGTACATTTGCTGTATTTGGATTTGATATTTTAAAAGTTGATAAATCTTTCAAATTTCTGTATTTTAAGGTGGCAGCAGCTCAGTCGATTCCTGCCTTCTACAGAGAGTATTACATGGAGGGTGATGGGGGACCAAAGAAAGATAAACAGGGTAAATAAATTGTTCTGTTCTTACTGCTAATCACTGAGGGATATTCTTTCCTTGGGTTAAATTATCATAATTCAGTAAAATGAAATTCATCCAATATAAAAATGTATCTAGATTTGCATTTAAGATGTCAACATTGATTGTCTTTTGGTTTATGTTTCAGAGTCTGTGATAAACAAGTACACACAGGAACTTAAGAGTAATGTGGAATCTTGTAGGTATGTGTCTACAGAATTATCAAGGGATGATTGTTTATCTTTAAATACTGTAGAAGTGGATTTTTTTGTTAGATGTAAAATTTTAAAAATTTTGTCTTGAAAAATTGTTCGAAGTAATTTTGGAAATTTTTTTAAAGACAAGAAAGGCAGCTCTGACCTTTTATGCAGACTGAATGGCAAAACATATTCAATTTCTTGTTCTTAAACATTCCACATTTAAATTTAAAATCAATAGCTTGAAAACAGTCTTTCAGTGAACAAAGATTTTGTATAGGTACTGTTCTCTTTCAGAATGGGATTTTTTTTGGCTCTCGGAGCACTACCAAAGTTTTTTATCCAAGGAAAATTAGAGGTTGTTTTTAACCAGTTTGATAGAGGCCACTGCCATTACTGAGAAAGGAGAAAAAGTGGGTGGAGGCTGGAGAGATGCTGTCAAGGCCATTACTATAAGTGTTAACCAGCACTTAGACTCTTGTATAATGTTTGATTTTGTAGAGAAGAGTGTAATACTGTAACCCAGTTATTATTCGCAACATCTTTTATTCCCGATTCTTCAGTTTGGAATCATTTGTGACTATGGGTTTTTTTGACAGAGGCAGTGTTTTACATAAATACATAATTTGATAATTGGTCATGGCAATAAATATTCAGAGGTTGCTAACTTTGTGGATATTTCTTACTCACAAATAAAGTTGGTTTATAGTATTCTGTTTGTACAATATGTCACTTCAACAAAATCTTCAGCTATGAACAGTATTACTTGATGTTGTCATCAGTACTCTAAGTCGTTAATTTTGAAAAACAGAAAAATTTTAAAAGAATGAGCAAACTAGGAGAGTAAAATTAAAATTTTATGCATACATTTATTTTAAGCATTTTTGGATTTGAATGTTACAAATGCATCCCTACACTTACAGGGTATGTAAAACAGTGGGGGTAGGGGAGTCCCCTACAGACAGTCTGTGTGCTGACAATGTCCCCGCTGTCTACGGTTCTTTGCTGACGGCCATGACAGACTACACCTTTTTGATAGCCGCGGGGATGTCGGAGCCTGGTATTGTCAGAAATATTTGTAGCAATAGGTGTTTAAAAGCATCAAAAATTCAAAACTTTATGTAAAAAGGGGGTATTTCAGATAGAGGGAAAATCAGTACAATGGGTTGTGGGATCGATGACTTTTTTCCCTTTAGAGTTATTAAGAACTGATATTTCATCCTTTTGTTTTCAATTATTTATTAGGGTATAAATTTCTAATTTTTATAATATGAATAGATTTCAACATAGTTCTGGGAAAAATTTTCTTTGAAAAATTCTTTAGATACTGGTAAGCTTTTTAAGGACAGGAAACTTAAAATACTTTGTTTTGAACAAAATATAATTTAAGTACCAACCAAAGACTACTATAAGAATATGTTTTAAAAAAAAGAAAGGTCCCAAAAAAAAAAAGCTGACTACAGTGTTTATACATGTAGCCACCTTGAAAAGGGGAATTGTTACACTGTATTGCACTCAATCACTTATGCTCTAAAAGATGACTGTTTTTTATTGAATTTTTTTGTACAGGGTGCGGGAAGCTAGCATGACTGGATTGATAGAGGTGACATCATTACTGGTCAGTAACAAACCTGATCTCTTCACCAGTGACATGTAAGTAAGATTCCCAGATAAAACAGGCTGGTTCTTGTCTCCCTGTCTTGTCTTCCAGTCCCACACTTCATATAGTGTGTGATTGTCCTCTGCCTCTTATTTTCAATTTTGCCGATAGAAAACACTGGAGTTCCTTGCGTAGCTCATGATTTACACACTAGCCTTGGACTTGAACACAGTTCAAGCATTTTTGCTGATATATTTCTTTTATTTAAACTGAATTTTTCTCAAATATTTTTCCTTTGCAATCTAATTTACTTTGTGCTACATGCAACAATAGGTTTTTGATTTCAAATCTATACTACTAACTAAAAGTTGTAATGAAAACATACAAGGATAGGGAAGAATGGTGACTTTTTGTTGAATTTTATGCAGTGTGAAATTTAAAATGAGTTAAAAGGCAGTTCCAGAAGAATAATGCAATGATTTGATAATACTCTTCCACCATTTAAATCTACGATTTGTATGGAGTTAGCCAAGGATTGCTGATTTTTATTAAAACAACACTTTCATTCTCAAGGGGCATCACCCATTTTGTAGTGTTAATTTTACAGAATTTGGCTACTCTTTGTTACATTTCAGATGTAAGAGATCCATGCAGTGCTTGGCTCAGCAGCATTTACTTTTAATTATTAAATATTGTAGATGTAAGAGAGCCATGCAGTGCTTGGTTCAGCAGTGTTTAGTTACTATTTTAGATGTAAGAGAGCCATGCACTGCTAGGTTCAGCAGTGTTTACCTTTAGTTACTATTTTAGATGTAAGAGAGCCATGCAGTGCTTGGTTCAGCAGTTTTTACCTTTAGTTACTATTTTAGATGTAAGAGAGCCATGCAGTGCTTGGTTCAGCAGTATTTACTTTTAGTTACTATTTTAGATGTAAGGACCATGCAGTGCTTGGTTTTAGCAGTATTTACCTTTAGTTACTATTTTTGATGTAAGAGAGCCATGGGGAGTGCTTGGTTCAGCAGTGTTTCTTTTATTTTTCTATTGTAGATGTAAGAGAGCCATGCAGTGCTTGGTTCAGCAGTGTTTACTTTTAGAGAGCCATGCAGTGCTTGGTTCAGCAGTGTTGTGAGAAGATTGACCGGACTCGAGCTCATGCTGGACAGGTGTTCTCTCAGTTCCTGTATCATGAGTTAGTACTCTTACTCAGCCGATCAGAGAAAAACTCGCCTAAAAATCATTGATTGCATGATACACATGTATACCAGTAAATGCATACTGTTTCACTTCTTTCAGTCCAGAAATTCCTGGTATCCCCCATAGAACAGAGCTACATAGTATATTTCCCAGGTAAGATATTTCATCATCATTAGTTTTTTGAAGTACCAGGTATATCCATGTGGACCAGAAATTGAAAATCTAGCATACAAGTAGTCAAAGAATATTTAGTAGATATATATTGGACAGGAAAATGTCCATCTAAAACTTTTTAAAACTTTTTAAGAGTGAGATGGAAGATATGAACTGGTCTTTTTTTTAATGTTTAAGGAGTGAGATAGACAATATTATCTGGTCTATTTTATGTTTTAGGAGTGAGATAAAAGATATTAACTGTTCTACTTTTTGTGTAATATTTTAGGAGTGAGATAGCGGACATTAACTGGTCTGCCCCCTCGGACACATTCTGTAGATTTACTCAGTTACTGGGACTGGACACCTACATGTATAATGTACTGCTGGGTCTGACCGTCAGTGTGGGAGGATTGACTGAGTCACTGGTCAGTATGACATCATCAGAGATCAATCTAATCAGGCCTTTGTTATAGACAGCTCTGTCTTAATCTGTACTACTCTTCTAAGGCAGTGTTCTTAGATGGAGTTCTGGCTTCCCCTTTACATGATGATTCCTAACCTTAGCTGTCTATCATTAATTACAGGTGATCAACTCCAGCTCCTCTCTGCATGTTTACCTGAGATCTATAAGTAAAGACTTACAGAAGATGACCCACTTTGGAGAAGTCATGTTACAAATATTTAAAGATTATCAAAAAATAGATAGGTATGTATGTATATAATTTCATATAAAGAAACAAGAGGACAGTTATTTGTCAGGTCTTAGTTAATTTTTGTTTTTTCTTCAGGGTTTCCTATCCTATGCTGAAAATGTTGGACCAGTTGCTGTCTAAAGGTTGTTTTGATGTGTTCACAAGTATAGAACAGTAAGTTTTCAAGAAGAGAACACAAAGTTATTCAGATCTTATTGTAATATCTTACAAGTATAGAACCTTAAGTTCTCATATCTGAAGGTAATCTCTCTTTGAAGTGAGTTTTATATTTTGATTTATTATAATGTACATCAAATTCTTATCTTTGCAAGGTTTGTCATCTTTATATTTAAAGAAAAGCAACTTTTATGAGGAAAACGGGATTTTGTTGAGTGTTCAATTGTAAAGAATCACCAGCCAAAATACAATCATTTGTGTTAGAATCATAAAATACATTAAATGTAAATATTGATAGAGAAATAAATAAGAAAACATGATTCCTATATAAATGATAAGGAGGAATAATTATTACATTTGGACCTTATGATTTTTTATTTTTTTGCAGACACCAGTTTCCATTGTCTGTGATAGAATTAGTTCGTACAGAGGTCTCGC
>NW_026928062.1:0-32937 GCF_032062105.1 Saccostrea cuccullata | reverse complement strand
TCTAGATTCAGCTTCAAGTGTTAATCTCAGTTTACCTCTCTCTCTCTTTTTTTTTTTTTTGGATGACCTTGACCTTTGACCTTGATAAATGACCTTGACCTTTGACCCCATTGACCCAAAGGTCACAATCAAGCTAAAGGTCGTGGAGGTATTTACAACCATCACTCTAACAAATGCTTTTAAAATACCCTATAAAAAAAAAATCAACGCCAACTTAGAGAAAACGTCTACAAGTCAAACGAAACGAAATATCGGCATAAGATTCGTAATAAAAGGAAGAAGAGACCTGAAAGAAAGTGTCCTGAGAGTTTTAAGGTGAGTCTCTAAAGTATTTTGAAATTCTAGTGATTATCGGCAAAATCTGCATTTTTTTTATGTCTGAAATTTAGTTATTGCTGAGCATAAAAATTAATTAAAACTCGTATTGGCTATTTCTGCAATTATTGTTAATATCATTCGATTCTCCTGCTCTATTACGACATTTTAATACCAAGTATTCTTGCTTTCTTAGGTGTATGGAATTTATTTTAATTTTATTTAGATTTAAATATGAATCCACTGAATTTCGGAAATAGCGATTTTTCATATCAAATAAATTTCCACGCAATTTAGATAGGTTAAATCAATTGTAGATACCCCGCTTTATACAATATAGTGTAGAAAAAATGTCCATGACTTACTCACTGTTTTTCCGGGATTTTGAATTTCCTCTGCAACTGACCACGTGTATTACTTTCGCTTTTACGACTCTATATATGCTAAGTGTCATTGCTTCACTGCAAATGTGTCCCATAATTATTCTAATCATTTTCCTACATACAATATCACATCAAACCGGCAAGATCTCAGTTTTTTAAGAAATTTGACCGGTACTTTCCTACGAAACTACAGGTATCCTCTTCCACCTTTAAAAAAATATTAGTTTACAAATTACACTTACTTGTGTACAACTTGATGGCTCAATGGTTAGCGTGTCCGACTTACAAACTAAGGGATGTCTATTGACCGTAGAGAAGCGAAACCTTAAACAGTGTCTACGACTACTTTAAAACGTTTGACCTTCAAATTTAGGTCAAGGTCAAAGGTCAAGGTCATTCATTTTTAGGGCTTTCCACCTTTCTGTGGAAAGACCTATTGATTTTCTTCTGTTTATTATTATTATTATTATTCTTCTTCCGCTGATTTTTTGTTTCGACATTTATCGAAAAGACTTTTTGTTCATCGTAAAGGTCATTAAAAGTTAGGAACAAATTTGACCCAACGCGTATGAACTATGACGGCTTTCGAAGTTATTGCCCCTTTCGCAAGAAATGCTTGTTATCGCTACTCCTTTGAAACCGTAAACCGTAGAGGTATGAAACCTTCACCAATGTCTTGGATTAATTGAGAGGACTCTGGAATCTATTCATTGCAAAAGTATTCGGTGACTCCTTCAATGAGTTATTGCCCCTGAAAGTCTTAAAGCTGACAAGAAAAATTAAAAACTTTTAAAGGACAAGTGGTAAAGATATGGGACCAAGTGCATGAGATCTTATGACCTTTGACCTTGAAAAGTAGGTCAAGGTCAAAGGTCAAGGTCATTGGAAAACTATAGAAATGGTCAATTTAAGCTTAAAATCAAAATGACCTTGACCAATGACCTTGAAATTTGACATTGACCTTGACCTCTGAACTTGACCCTTACTCAAAAAGTAATAAAGAAATATCTATTTCCTTTATCTAGATTCAGCTTCAAGTGTTAATCTCGAGTTTACCTCTCTCTCTCTCTCTTTTTTTGGATGACCTTGACCTTTGACCTTGATAAATGACCTTGACCTTTGACCCCATTGACCCAAAGGTCACAATCAAGCTAAAGGTCGTGGAGGTATTTACAACCATCACTCTAACAAATGCTTATAAAATAACCCCCCCCCCCCCCTAAAAAAAATCAACACCAACTTAGAGAAAATGTCTACAAGTCAAACGAAACGTAATATCGACATAAAATTCGTAATAAAAGGAAGAAGAGACCTGAAAGAAAGTGTCCTGAGAGTTTTAAGGTGAGTCTCTAAAGTACAATGAAATTCTAGTAAATATCGGCAAAATCTGCATTTTTTTTCTGTCTGAAATTTAGTTATTGCTGAGCATAACAATTAATTAAAACTCGTATTGGCTATTTCTGCAATTATTGTTAATATCATTCGATTCTCCTGCTCTATTACGACATTTTAATACCAAGTATTCTTGCTTTCTTAGGTGTATGGAATTTATTTTAATTTTATTTAGATTTCAATATGAATCAACTGAATTTTGGAAATAGCGATTTTTCATATCAAATAAATTTCCACGCAATTTAGATAGGTTAAATCAATTGCAGATACCCCGCTTTATACAATATAGTGTAGAAAAAATGTCCATGACTTACTCACTGTTTTTCCGGGATTTTGAATTTCCTCTGCAACTGACCACGTGTATTACTTTCGCTTTTACGACTCTATATATGCTAAGTGTCATTGCTTCACTGCAAATGTGTCCCATAATTATTCTAATCATTTTCCTACATACAATATCACATCAAACCGGCAAGATCTCAGTTTTTTAAGAAATTTGACCGGTACTTTCCTACGAAACTACAGGTATCCTCTTCCACCTTTAAAAAAATATTAGTTTACAAATTACACTTACTTGTGTACAACTTGATGGCTCAATGGTTAGCGTGTCCGACTTACAAACTAAGGGATGTCGGTTCGAGCCCAGTTCGAGGAACTTTTTCTTTTTTTTTTTTTTTTTTTTTTTTTTTTTTTTTTAACAATTCAAATTACTTGGAAACATTTAAAAAAAAAAAAAGAAGAAGAAGGTGGAAAGACCTTCTAATTGTTCAGTGAACAATTAGTCTACTAGTGTTAAACACATAGACTAAACATGGCCCCTGAAACTTTTGTGTCGCTACGCCTTCGAAACTATTGACCGTAGAGAAGTGAAACCTTAAACAGTGTCTACGACTACTTTAAAACGTTTGACCTTCAAATTTAGGTCAAGGTCAAAGGTCAAGGTCATTCATTTTTAGGGCTTTCCACCTTTCTGTGGAAAGACCTATTGATTTTCTTCTGTTTATTATTATTATTATTATTATTATTCTTCTTCCGCTGATTTTTTGTTTCGACATTTATCGAAAAGACTTTTTGTTCATCGTAAAGGTCATTAAAAGTTAGGAACAAATTTGACCCAACGCGTATGAACTATGACGGCTTTCGAAGTTATTGCCCTTTTCGCAAGAAATGCTTGTTATCGCTACTCCTTTGAAACCGTAAACCGTAGAGGTATGAAACCTTCACCAATGTCTTGGATTAATTGAGAGGACTCTGGAATCTATTCATTGCAAAAGTATTCGGTGACTCCTTCAATGAGTTATTGCCCCTGAAAGTCTTAAAGCTGACAAGAAAAATTAAAAACTTTTAAAGGACAAGTGGTAAAGATATGGGACCAAGTGCATGAGATCTTATGACCTTTGACCTTGAAAAGTAGGTCAAGGTCAAAGGTCAAGGTCATTGGAAAACTATAGAAATGGTCAATTTAAGCTTAAAATCCAAATGACCTTGACCAATGACCTTGAAATTTGACATTGACCTTGACCTCTGACCTTGACCCTTACTCAAAAAGTAATAAAGAAATATCTATTTCCTTTATCTAGATTCAGCTTCAAGTGTTAATCTCGAGTTTACCTCTCTCTCTCTCTTTTTTTTTTTTGGATGACCTTGACCTTTGACCTTGATAAATGACCTTGACCTTTGACCCCATTGACCCAAAGGTCACAATCAAGCTAAAGGTCGTGGAGGTATTTACAACCATCACTCTAACAAATGCTTATAAAATAACCCCCCCCCCCCCCCTCAAAAAAAAAAATAAAATCAACACC
The DNA here is from genome assembly GCF_032062105.1 of Saccostrea cuccullata. Lineage (NCBI taxonomy): Eukaryota > Metazoa > Mollusca > Bivalvia > Ostreida > Ostreidae > Saccostrea > Saccostrea cuccullata. The sequence continues at coordinate 29,042 of NW_026928062.1, read as the reverse complement.
AACTTAGAGAAAATGTCTACAAGTCAAACGAAACGAAATATCGACATAAGATTCGTAATAAAAGGAAGAAGAGACCTGAAAGAAAGTGTCCTGAGAGTTTTAAGGTGAGTCACTAAAGTACAATGAAATTCTAGTGAATATCGGCAAAATCTTCATTTTTTTTCTGTCTGAAATTTAGCTATTGCTGAGCATAAAAATTAATTAAAGCTCGTATTGGCTATTTCTGCAATTATTGTTAATATCATTCGATTCTCCTGCTCTATTACGACATTTTAATACCAAGTATTCTTGCTTTCTTAGGTGTATGGAATTTATTTTAATTTTATTTAGATTTAAATATGAATCGGCTAAATTTTGGAAATAGGGATTTTTCATATCAAATAAATTTGCACGCAATTTAGATAGGTTAAATCAATTGCAGATACCCCGCTTTATACAATATAGTGTAGAAAAAATGTCCATGACTTACTCACTGTTTTTCCGGGATTTTGAATTTCCTCTGCAACTGACCACGTGTATTACTTTCGCTTTTACGACTCTATATATGCTAAGTGTCATTGCTTCACTGCAAATGTGTCCCATAATTATTCTAATCATTTTCCTACATACAATATCACATCAAACCGGCAAGATCTCAGTTTTTTAAGAAATTTGACCGGTACTTTCCTACGAAACTACAGGTATCCTCTTCCACCTTTAAAAAAATATTAGTTTACAAATTACACTTACTTGTGTACAACTTGATGGCTCAATGGTTAGCGTGTCCGACTTACAAACTAAGGGATGTCGGTTCGAGCCCAGTTCGAGGAAATTTTTTTTTTTTTTTTTTTTTTTTTTTTTTTTTTTTTCAAATTACTTGGAAACATTTAAAAAAAAAAAAAAAAAAAGAAGAAGAAGAAGGTGGAAAGACCTTCTAATTGTTCAGTGAACAATTAGTCTACTAGTGTTAAACACATAGACTAAACATGGCCCCTGAAACTTTTGTGTCGCTACGCCTTCGAAACTATTGACCGTAGAGAAGTGAAACCTTAAACAGTGTCTACGACTACTTTAAAACGTATGACCTTCAAATTTAGGTCAAGGTCAAAGGTCAAGGTCATTCATTTTTAGGGCTTTCCACCTTTCTGTGGAAAGACCTATTGATTTTCTTCTGTTTATTATTATTATTATTATTATTATTCTTCTTCCGCTGATTTTTTGTTTCGACATTTATCGAAAAGACTTTTTGTTCATCGTAAAGGTCATTAAAAGTTAGGAACAAATTTGACCCAACGCGTATGAACTATGACGGCTTTCGAAGTTATTGCCCTTTTCGCAAGAAATGCTTGTTATCGCTACTCCTTTGAAACCGTAAACCGTAGAGGTATGAAACCTTCACCAATGTCTTGGATTAATTGAGAGGACTCTGGAATCTATTCATTGCAAAAGTATTCGGTGACTCCTTCAATGAGTTATTGCCCCTGAAAGTCTTAAAGCTGACAAGAAAACTTAAAAACTTTTAAAGGACAAGTGGTAAAGATATGGGACCAAGTGCATGAGATCTTATGACCTTTGACCTTGAAAAGAAGTTCAAGGTCAAAGGTCAAGGTCATTGGAAAACTATAGAAATGGTCAATTTAAGCTTAAAATCCAAATGACCTTGACCAATGACCTTGAAATTTGACATTGACCTTGACCTCTGACCTTGACCCTTATTCAAAAAGTAATAAAGAAATATCTATTTTCTTTATCTAGATTCAGCTTCAAGTGTTAATCTCGAGTTTACCTCTCTCTCTCTTCTTTTTTTTTTTTTGGATGACCTTGACCTTTGACCTTGATAAGTGACCTTGACCTTTGACCCCATTGACCCAAAGGTCACAATCAAGCTAAAGGTCGTGGAGGTATTTACAACCATCACTCTAACAAATGCTTATAAAATAACCCCCCCCCCCCCTCATAAAAAAAAAAATAAAATCAACACCAACTTAGAGAAAATGTCTACAAGTCAAACGAAACGAAATATCGACATAAGATTCGTAATAAAAGGAAGAAGAGACCTGAAAGAAAGTGTCCTGAGAGTTTTAAGGTGAGTCTCTAGAGTACAATGAAATTCTAGTGAATATCGGCAAAATCTTCATTTTTTTTCTGTCTGAAATTAAGTTACTGCTGAGCATAAAAATTAATTAAAGCTTGCATTGGCTATTTCTGCAATTATTGTTAATATCATTCGATTCTCCTGCTCTATTACGACATTCTAATACCAAGTATTCTTGCTTTCTTAGGTGTATGGAATTTATTTTAATTTTATTTAGATTTAAATATGAATCGGCTAAAACTCGGAAATAGCGATTTTTCATATCAAATAAATTTGCACGCAATTTAGATAGGTTAAATCAATTGCAGATACCCCGCTTTATACAATATAGTGTAGAAAAAATGTCCATGACTTACTCACTGTTTTTCCGGGATTTTGAATTTCCTCTGCAACTGACCACGTGTATTACTTTCGCTTTTACGACTCTATATATGCTAAGTGTCATTGCTTCACTGCAAATGTGTCCCATAATTATTCTAATCATTTTCCTACATACAATATCACATCAAACCGGCAAGATCTCAGTTTTTTAAGAAATTTGACCGGTACTTTCCTACGAAACTACAGGTATCCTCTTCCACCTTTAAAAAAATATTAGTTTACAAATTACACTTACTTGTGTACAACTTGATGGCTCAATGGTTAGCGTGTCCGACTTACAAACTAAGGGATGTCGGTTCGAGCCCAGTTCGAGGAACTTTTTTTTTTTTTTTTTTTTTTTTTTTTTTCTTAACAATTCAAATTACTTGGAAACATTTAACAAAAAAAAAAAAAAGAAGAAGAAGAAGGTGGAAAGACCTTCTAATTGTTCAGTGAACAATTAGTCTACTAGTGTTAAACACATAGACTAAACATGGCCCCTGAAACTTTTGTGTCGCTACGCCTTCGAAACTATTGACCGTAGAGAAGTGAAACCTTAAACAGTGTCTACGACTACTTTAAAACGTTTGATCTTCAAATTTAGGTCAAGATCAAAGGTCAAGGTCATTCATTTTTAGGGCTTTCCACCTTTCTGTGGAAAGACCTATTGATTTTCTTCTGTTTATTATTATTATTATTATTATTATTCTTCTTCCGCTGATTTTTTGTTTCGACATTTATCGAAAAGACTTTTTGTTCATCGTAAAGGTCATTAAAAGTTAGGAACAAATTTGACCCAACGCGTATGAACTATGACGGCTTTCGAAGTTATTGCCCTTTTCGCAAGAAATGCTTGTTATCGCTACTCCTTTGAAACGGTAAACCGTAGAGGTATGAAACCTTCACCAATGTCTTGGATTAATTGAGAGGACTCTGGAATCTATTCATTGCAAAAGTATTCGGTGACTCCTTCAATGAGTTATTGCCCCTGAAAGTCTTAAAGCTGACAAGAAAACTTAAAAACTTTTAAAGGACAAGTGGTAAAGATATGGGACCAAGTGCATGAGATCTTATGACCTTTGACCTTGAAAAGAAGTTCAAGGTCAAAGGTCAAGGTCATTGGAAAACTATAGAAATGGTCAATTTAAGCTTAAAATCCAAATGACCTTGACCAATGACCTTGAAATTTGACATTGACCTTGACCTCTGACCTTGACCCTTATTCAAAAAGTAATAAAGAAATATCTATTTTCTTTATCTAGATTCAGCTTCAAGTGTTAATCTCGAGTTTACCTCTCTCTCTTTTTTTTTTTTTTGGATGACCTTGACCTTTGACCTTGATAAATGACCTTGACCTTTGACCCCATTGACCCAAAGGTCACAATCAAGCTAAAGGTCGTGGAGGTATTTACAACCATCACTCTAACAAATGCTTATAAAATAACCCCCCCCCCCCCCCCTCATAAAAAAAAATAAAATCAACACCAACTTAGAGAAAATGTCTACAAGTCAAACGAAACGAAATATCGACATAAGATTCGTAATAAAAGGAAGAAGAGACCTGAAAGAAAGTGTCCTGAGAGTTTTAAGGTGAGTCTCTAGAGTACAATGAAATTCTAGTGAATATCGGCAAAATCTTCATTTTTTTTCTGTCTGAAATTAAGTTACTGCTGAGCATAAAAATTAATTAAAGCTTGCATTGGCTATTTCTGCAATTATTGTTAATATCATTCGATTCTCCTGCTCTATTACGACATTCTAATACCAAGTATTCTTGCTTTCTTAGGTGTATGGAATTTATTTTAATTTTATTTAGATTTAAATATGAATCGGCTAAAACTTTGGAAATAGGGATTTTTCATATCAAATAAATTTGCACGCAATTTAGATAGGTTAAATCAATTGCAGATACCCCGCTTTATACAATATAGTGTAGAAAAAATGTCCATGACTTACTCACTGTTTTTCCGGGATTTTGAATTTCCTCTGCAACTGACCACGTGTATTACTTTCGCTTTTACGACTCTATATATGCTAAGTGTCATTGCTTCACTGCAAATGTGTCCCATAATTATTCTAATCATTTTCCTACATACAATATCACATCAAACCGGCAAGATCTCAGTTTTTTAAGAAATTTGACCGGTACTTTCCTACGAAACTACAGGTATCCTCTTCCACCTTTAAAAAAATATTAGTTTACAAATTACACTTACTTGTGTACAACTTGATGGCTCAATGGTTAGCGTGTCCGACTTACAAACTAAGGGATGTCGGTTCGAGCCCAGTTCGAGGAACTTTTTCTTTTTTTTTTTTTTTTTTTTTTTTTTTAACAATTCAAATTACTTGGAAACATTTAACAAAAAAAAAAAAAAGAAGAAGAAGAAGGTGGAAAGACCTTCTAATTGTTCAGTGAACAATTAGTCTACTAGTGTTAAACACATAGACTAAACATGGCCCCTGAAACTTTTGTGTCGCTACGCCTTCGAAACTATTGACCGTAGAGAAGTGAAACCTTAAACAGTGTCTACGACTACTTTAAAACGTTTGATCTTCAAATTTAGGTCAAGATCAAAGGTCAAGGTCATTCATTTTTAGGGCTTTCCACCTTTCTGTGGAAAGACCTATTGATTTTCTTCTGTTTATTATTATTATTATTATTATTATTCTTCTTCCGCTGATTTTTTGTTTCGACATTTATCGAAAAGACTTTTTGTTCATCGTAAAGGTCATTAAAAGTTAGGAACAAATTTGACCCAACGCGTATGAACTATGACGGCTTTCGAAGTTATTGCCCTTTTCGCAAGAAATGCTTGTTATCGCTACTCCTTTGAAACGGTAAACCGTAGAGGTATGAAACCTTCACCAATGTCTTGGATTAATTGAGAGGACTCTGGAATCTATTCATTGCAAAAGTATTCGGTGACTCCTTCAATGAGTTATTGCCCCTGAAAGTCTTAAAGCTGACAAGAAAACTTAAAAACTTTTAAAGGACAAGTGGTAAAGATATGGGACCAAGTGCATGAGATCTTATGACCTTTGACCTTGAAAAGAAGTTCAAGGTCAAAGGTCAAGGTCATTGGAAAACTATAGAAATGGTCAATTTAAGCTTAAAATCCAAATGACCTTGACCAATGACCTTGAAATTTGACATTGACCTTGACCTCTGACCTTGACCCTTATTCAAAAAGTAATAAAGAAATATCTATTTTCTTTATCTAGATTCAGCTTCAAGTGTTAATCTCGAGTTTACCTCTCTCTCTCTTTTTTTTTTTTTTGGATGACCTTGACCTTTGACCTTGATAAGTGACCTTGACCTTTGACCCCATTGACCCAAAGGTCACAATCAAGCTAAAGGTCGTGGAGGTATTTACAACCATCACTCTAACAAATGCTTATAAAATAACCCCCCCCCCCCCCCCCCCTCATAAAAAAAAATAAAATCAACACCAACTTAGAGAAAATGTCTACAAGTCAAACGAAACGAAATATCGACATAAGATTCGTAATAAAAGGAAGAAGAGACCTGAAAGAAAGTGTCCTGAGAGTTTTAAGGTGAGTCTCTAGAGTACAATGAAATTCTAGTGAATATCGGCAAAATCTTCATTTTTTTTCTGTCTGAAATTAAGTTACTGCTGAGCATAAAAATTAATTAAAGCTTGCATTGGCTATTTCTGCAATTATTGTTAATATCATTCGATTCTCCTGCTCTATTACGACATTCTAATACCAAGTATTCTTGCTTTCTTAGGTGTATGGAATTTATTTTAATTTTATTTAGATTTAAATATGAATCGGCTAAAACTCGGAAATAGGGATTTTTCATATCAAATAAATTTGCACGCAATTTAGATAGGTTAAATCAATTGCAGATACCCCGCTTTATACAATATAGTGTAGAAAAAATGTCCATGACTTACTCACTGTTTTTCCGGGATTTTGAATTTCCTCTGCAACTGACCACGTGTATTACTTTCGCTTTTACGACTCTATATATGCTAAGTGTCATTGCTTCACTGCAAATGTGTCCCATAATTATTCTAATCATTTTCCTACATACAATATCACATCAAACCGGCAAGATCTCAGTTTTTTAAGAAATTTGACCGGTACTTTCCTACGAAACTACAGGTATCCTCTTCCACCTTTAAAAAAATATTAGTTTACAAATTACACTTACTTGTGTACAACTTGATGGCTCAATGGTTAGCGTGTCCGACTTACAAACTAAGGGATGTCGGTTCGAGCCCAGTTCGAGGAACTTTTTCTTTTTTTTTTTTTTTTTTTTTTTTTTTTCTTAACAATTCAAATTACTTGGAAACATTTAACAAAAAAAAAAAAAGAAGAAGAAGAAGGTGGAAAGACCTTCTAATTGTTCAGTGAACAATTAGTCTACTAGTGTTAAACACATAGACTAAACATGGCCCCTGAAACTTTTGTGTCGCTACGCCTTCGAAACTATTGACCGTAGAGAAGTGAAACCTTAAACAGTGTCTACGACTACTTTAAAACGTTTGATCTTCAAATTTAGGTCAAGATCAAAGGTCAAGGTCATTCATTTTTAGGGCTTTCCACCTTTCTGTGGAAAGACCTATTGATTTTCTTCTGTTTATTATTATTATTATTATTATTATTCTTCTTCCGCTGATTTTTTGTTTCGACATTTATCGAAAAGACTTTTTGTTCATCGTAAAGGTCATTAAAAGTTAGGAACAAATTTGACCCAACGCGTATGAACTATGACGGCTTTCGAAGTTATTGCCCTTTTCGCAAGAAATGCTTGTTATCGCTACTCCTTTGAAACGGTAAACCGTAGAGGTATGAAACCTTCACCAATGTCTTGGATTAATTGAGAGGACTCTGGAATCTATTCATTGCAAAAGTATTCGGTGACTCCTTCAATGAGTTATTGCCCCTGAAAGTCTTAAAGCTGACAAGAAAACTTAAAAACTTTTAAAGGACAAGTGGTAAAGATATGGGACCAAGTGCATGAGATCTTATGACCTTTGACCTTGAAAAGAAGTTCAAGGTCAAAGGTCAAGGTCATTGGAAAACTATAGAAATGGTCAATTTAAGCTTAAAATCCAAATGACCTTGACCAATGACCTTGAAATTTGACATTGACCTTGACCTCTGACCTTGACCCTTATTCAAAAAGTAATAAAGAAATATCTATTTTCTTTATCTAGATTCAGCTTCAAGTGTTAATCTCGAGTTTACCTCTCTCTCTCTTTTTTTTTTTTTTGGATGACCTTGACCTTTGACCTTGATAAGTGACCTTGACCTTTGACCCCATTGACCCAAAGGTCACAATCAAGCTAAAGGTCGTGGAGGTATTTACAACCATCACTCTAACAAATGCTTATAAAATAACCCCCCCCCCCCCTCATAAAAAAAAATAAAATCAACACCAACTTAGAGAAAATGTCTACAAGTCAAACGAAACGAAATATCGACATAAGATTCGTAATAAAAGGAAGAAGAGACCTGAAAGAAAGTGTCCTGAGAGTTTTAAGGTGAGTCTCTAGAGTACAATGAAATTCTAGTGAATATCGGCAAAATCTTCATTTTTTTTCTGTCTGAAATTAAGTTACTGCTGAGCATAAAAATTAATTAAAGCTTGCATTGGCTATTTCTGCAATTATTGTTAATATCATTCGATTCTCCTGCTCTATTACGACATTCTAATACCAAGTATTCTTGCTTTCTTAGGTGTATGGAATTTATTTTAATTTTATTTAGATTTAAATATGAATCGGCTAAAACTCGGAAATAGGGATTTTTCATATCAAATAAATTTGCACGCAATTTAGATAGGTTAAATCAATTGCAGATACCCCGCTTTATACAATATAGTGTAGAAAAAATGTCCATGACTTACTCACTGTTTTTCCGGGATTTTGAATTTCCTCTGCAACTGACCACGTGTATTACTTTCGCTTTTACGACTCTATATATGCTAAGTGTCATTGCTTCACTGCAAATGTGTCCCATAATTATTCTAATCATTTTCCTACATACAATATCACATCAAACCGGCAAGATCTCAGTTTTTTAAGAAATTTGACCGGTACTTTCCTACGAAACTACAGGTATCCTCTTCCACCTTTAAAAAAATATTAGTTTACAAATTACACTTACTTGTGTACAACTTGATGGCTCAATGGTTAGCGTGTCCGACTTACAAACTAAGGGATGTCGGTTCGAGCCCAGTTCGAGGAACTTTTTTTTTTTTTTTTTTTTTTTTTTTAGTAACAATTCAAATTACTTGGAAACATTTAAAAAAAAAAAAAAGAAGAAGAAGAAGGTGGAAAGACCTTCTAATTGTTCAGTGAACAATTAGTCTACTAGTGTTAAACACATAGACTAAACATGGCCCCTGAAACTTTTGTGTCGCTACGCCTTCGAAACTATTGACCGTAGAGAAGTGAAACCTTAAACAGTGTCTACGACTACTTTAAAACGTTTGATCTTCAAATTTAGGTCAAGATCAAAGGTCAAGGTCATTCATTTTTAGGGCTTTCCACCTTTCTGTGGAAAGACCTATTGATTTTCTTCTGTTTATTATTATTATTATTATTATTATTCTTCTTCCGCTGATTTTTTGTTTCGACATTTATCGAAAAGACTTTTTGTTCATCGTAAAGGTCATTAAAAGTTAGGAACAAATTTGACCCAACGCGTATGAACTATGACGGCTTTCGAAGTTATTGCCCTTTTCGCAAGAAATGCTTGTTATCGCTACTCCTTTGAAACGGTAAACCGTAGAGGTATGAAACCTTCACCAATGTCTTGGATTAATTGAGAGGACTCTGGAATCTATTCATTGCAAAAGTATTCGGTGACTCCTTCAATGAGTTATTGCCCCTGAAAGTCTTAAAGCTGACAAGAAAACTTAAAAACTTTTAAAGGACAAGTGGTAAAGATATGGGACCAAGTGCATGAGATCTTATGACCTTTGACCTTGAAAAGAAGTTCAAGGTCAAAGGTCAAGGTCATTGGAAAACTATAGAAATGGTCAATTTAAGCTTAAAATCCAAATGACCTTGACCAATGACCTTGAAATTTGACATTGACCTTGACCTCTGACCTTGACCCTTATTCAAAAAGTAATAAAGAAATATCTATTTTCTTTATCTAGATTCAGCTTCAAGTGTTAATCTCGAGTTTACCTCTCTCTCTCTTTTTTTTTTTTTTGGATGACCTTGACCTTTGACCTTGATAAGTGACCTTGACCTTTGACCCCATTGACCCAAAGGTCACAATCAAGCTAAAGGTCGTGGAGGTATTTACAACCATCACTCTAACAAATGCTTATAAAATAACCCCCCCCCCCCCCCCCCCCTCATAAAAAAAAATAAAATCAACACCAACTTAGAGAAAATGTCTACAAGTCAAACGAAACGAAATATCGACATAAGATTCGTAATAAAAGGAAGAAGAGACCTGAAAGAAAGTGTCCTGAGAGTTTTAAGGTGAGTCTCTAGAGTACAATGAAATTCTAGTGAATATCGGCAAAATCTTCATTTTTTTTCTGTCTGAAATTAAGTTACTGCTGAGCATAAAAATTAATTAAAGCTTGCATTGGCTATTTCTGCAATTATTGTTAATATCATTCGATTCTCCTGCTCTATTACGACATTCTAATACCAAGTATTCTTGCTTTCTTAGGTGTATGGAATTTATTTTAATTTTATTTAGATTTAAATATGAATCGGCTAAAACTCGGAAATAGGGATTTTTCATATCAAATAAATTTGCACGCAATTTAGATAGGTTAAATCAATTGCAGATACCCCGCTTTATACAATATAGTGTAGAAAAAATGTCCATGACTTACTCACTGTTTTTCCGGGATTTTGAATTTCCTCTGCAACTGACCACGTGTATTACTTTCGCTTTTACGACTCTATATATGCTAAGTGTCATTGCTTCACTGCAAATGTGTCCCATAATTATTCTAATCATTTTCCTACATACAATATCACATCAAACCGGCAAGATCTCAGTTTTTTAAGAAATTTGACCGGTACTTTCCTACGAAACTACAGGTATCCTCTTCCACCTTTAAAAAAATATTAGTTTACAAATTACACTTACTTGTGTACAACTTGATGGCTCAATGGTTAGCGTGTCCGACTTACAAACTAAGGGATGTCGGTTCGAGCCCAGTTCGAGGAACTTTTTCTTTTTTTTTTTTTTTTTTTCTTAACAATTCAAATTACTTGGAAACATTTAACAAAAAAAAAAAAGAAGAAGAAGAAGGTGGAAAGACCTTCTAATTGTTCAGTGAACAATTAGTCTACTAGTGTTAAACACATAGACTAAACATGGCCCCTGAAACTTTTGTGTCGCTACGCCTTCGAAACTATTGACCGTAGAGAAGTGAAACCTTAAACAGTGTCTACGACTACTTTAAAACGTTTGATCTTCAAATTTAGGTCAAGATCAAAGGTCAAGGTCATTCATTTTTAGGGCTTTCCACCTTTCTGTGGAAAGACCTATTGATTTTCTTCTGTTTATTATTATTATTATTATTATTATTCTTCTTCCGCTGATTTTTTGTTTCGACATTTATCGAAAAGACTTTTTGTTCATCGTAAAGGTCATTAAAAGTTAGGAACAAATTTGACCCAACGCGTATGAACTATGACGGCTTTCGAAGTTATTGCCCTTTTCGCAAGAAATGCTTGTTATCGCTACTCCTTTGAAACGGTAAACCGTAGAGGTATGAAACCTTCACCAATGTCTTGGATTAATTGAGAGGACTCTGGAATCTATTCATTGCAAAAGTATTCGGTGACTCCTTCAATGAGTTATTGCCCCTGAAAGTCTTAAAGCTGACAAGAAAACTTAAAAACTTTTAAAGGACAAGTGGTAAAGATATGGGACCAAGTGCATGAGATCTTATGACCTTTGACCTTGAAAAGAAGTTCAAGGTCAAAGGTCAAGGTCATTGGAAAACTATAGAAATGGTCAATTTAAGCTTAAAATCCAAATGACCTTGACCAATGACCTTGAAATTTGACATTGACCTTGACCTCTGACCTTGACCCTTATTCAAAAAGTAATAAAGAAATATCTATTTTCTTTATCTAGATTCAGCTTCAAGTGTTAATCTCGAGTTTACCTCTCTCTCTCTCTTTTTTTTTTTTTCTTTGGATGACCTTGACCTTTGACCTTGATAAGTGACCTTGACCTTTGACCCCATTGACCCAAAGGTCACAATCAAGCTAAAGGTCGTGGAGGTATTTACAACCATCACTCTAACAAATGCTTATAAAATAACCCCCCCCCCCCCCCCCCTCATAAAAAAAAATAAAATCAACACCAACTTAGAGAAAATGTCTACAAGTCAAACGAAACGAAATATCGACATAAGATTCGTAATAAAAGGAAGAAGAGACCTGAAAGAAAGTGTCCTGAGAGTTTTAAGGTGAGTCTCTAGAGTACAATGAAATTCTAGTGAATATCGGCAAAATCTTCATTTTTTTTCTGTCTGAAATTAAGTTACTGCTGAGCATAAAAATTAATTAAAGCTTGCATTGGCTATTTCTGCAATTATTGTTAATATCATTCGATTCTCCTGCTCTATTACGACATTCTAATACCAAGTATTCTTGCTTTCTTAGGTGTATGGAATTTATTTTAATTTTATTTAGATTTAAATATGAATCGGCTAAAACTCGGAAATAGGGATTTTTCATATCAAATAAATTTGCACGCAATTTAGATAGGTTAAATCAATTGCAGATACCCCGCTTTATACAATATAGTGTAGAAAAAATGTCCATGACTTACTCACTGTTTTTCCGGGATTTTGAATTTCCTCTGCAACTGACCACGTGTATTACTTTCGCTTTTACGACTCTATATATGCTAAGTGTCATTGCTTCACTGCAAATGTGTCCCATAATTATTCTAATCATTTTCCTACATACAATATCACATCAAACCGGCAAGATCTCAGTTTTTTAAGAAATTTGACCGGTACTTTCCTACGAAACTACAGGTATCCTCTTCCACCTTTAAAAAAATATTAGTTTACAAATTACACTTACTTGTGTACAACTTGATGGCTCAATGGTTAGCGTGTCCGACTTACAAACTAAGGGATGTCGGTTCGAGCCCAGTTCGAGGAACTTTTTCTTTTTTTTTTTTTTTTTTTTCTTAACAATTCAAATTACTTGGAAACATTTAACAAAAAAAAAAAAAAGAAGAAGAAGAAGGTGGAAAGACCTTCTAATTGTTCAGTGAACAATTAGTCTACTAGTGTTAAACACATAGACTAAACATGGCCCCTGAAACTTTTGTGTCGCTACGCCTTCGAAACTATTGACCGTAGAGAAGTGAAACCTTAAACAGTGTCTACGACTACTTTAAAACGTTTGATCTTCAAATTTAGGTCAAGATCAAAGGTCAAGGTCATTCATTTTTAGGGCTTTCCACCTTTCTGTGGAAAGACCTATTGATTTTCTTCTGTTTATTATTATTATTATTATTATTATTCTTCTTCCGCTGATTTTTTGTTTCGACATTTATCGAAAAGACTTTTTGTTCATCGTAAAGGTCATTAAAAGTTAGGAACAAATTTGACCCAACGCGTATGAACTATGACGGCTTTCGAAGTTATTGCCCTTTTCGCAAGAAATGCTTGTTATCGCTACTCCTTTGAAACGGTAAACCGTAGAGGTATGAAACCTTCACCAATGTCTTGGATTAATTGAGAGGACTCTGGAATCTATTCATTGCAAAAGTATTCGGTGACTCCTTCAATGAGTTATTGCCCCTGAAAGTCTTAAAGCTGACAAGAAAACTTAAAAACTTTTAAAGGACAAGTGGTAAAGATATGGGACCAAGTGCATGAGATCTTATGACCTTTGACCTTGAAAAGAAGTTCAAGGTCAAAGGTCAAGGTCATTGGAAAACTATAGAAATGGTCAATTTAAGCTTAAAATCCAAATGACCTTGACCAATGACCTTGAAATTTGACATTGACCTTGACCTCTGACCTTGACCCTTATTCAAAAAGTAATAAAGAAATATCTATTTTCTTTATCTAGATTCAGCTTCAAGTGTTAATCTCGAGTTTACCTCTCTCTCTCTTTTTTTTTTTTTTTGGATGACCTTGACCTTTGACCTTGATAAGTGACCTTGACCTTTGACCCCATTGACCCAAAGGTCACAATCAAGCTAAAGGTCGTGGAGGTATTTACAACCATCACTCTAACAAATGCTTATAAAATAACCCCCCCCCCCCCCCTCATAAAAAAAAATAAAATCAACACCAACTTAGAGAAAATGTCTACAAGTCAAACGAAACGAAATATCGACATAAGATTCGTAATAAAAGGAAGAAGAGACCTGAAAGAAAGTGTCCTGAGAGTTTTAAGGTGAGTCTCTAGAGTACAATGAAATTCTAGTGAATATCGGCAAAATCTTCATTTTTTTTCTGTCTGAAATTAAGTTACTGCTGAGCATAAAAATTAATTAAAGCTTGCATTGGCTATTTCTGCAATTATTGTTAATATCATTCGATTCTCCTGCTCTATTACGACATTCTAATACCAAGTATTCTTGCTTTCTTAGGTGTATGGAATTTATTTTAATTTTATTTAGATTTAAATATGAATCGGCTAAAACTCGGAAATAGGGATTTTTCATATCAAATAAATTTGCACGCAATTTAGATAGGTTAAATCAATTGCAGATACCCCGCTTTATACAATATAGTGTAGAAAAAATGTCCATGACTTACTCACTGTTTTTCCGGGATTTTGAATTTCCTCTGCAACTGACCACGTGTATTACTTTCGCTTTTACGACTCTATATATGCTAAGTGTCATTGCTTCACTGCAAATGTGTCCCATAATTATTCTAATCATTTTCCTACATACAATATCACATCAAACCGGCAAGATCTCAGTTTTTTAAGAAATTTGACCGGTACTTTCCTACGAAACTACAGGTATCCTCTTCCACCTTTAAAAAAATATTAGTTTACAAATTACACTTACTTGTGTACAACTTGATGGCTCAATGGTTAGCGTGTCCGACTTACAAACTAAGGGATGTCGGTTCGAGCCCAGTTCGAGGAACTTTTTCTTTTTTTTTTTTTTTTTTTTTTTTTTTTAACAATTCAAATTACTTGGAAACATTTAAAAAAAAAAAAAAAAGAAGAAGAAGAAGGTGGAAAGACCTTCTAATTGTTCAGTGAACAATTAGTCTACTAGTGTTAAACACATAGACTAAACATGGCCCCTGAAACTTTTGTGTCGCTACGCCTTCGAAACTATTGACCGTAGAGAAGTGAAACCTTAAACAGTGTCTACGACTACTTTAAAACGTTTGATCTTCAAATTTAGGTCAAGATCAAAGGTCAAGGTCATTCATTTTTAGGGCTTTCCACCTTTCTGTGGAAAGACCTATTGATTTTCTTCTGTTTATTATTATTATTATTATTATTATTCTTCTTCCGCTGATTTTTTGTTTCGACATTTATCGAAAAGACTTTTTGTTCATCGTAAAGGTCATTAAAAGTTAGGAACAAATTTGACCCAACGCGTATGAACTATGACGGCTTTCGAAGTTATTGCCCTTTTCGCAAGAAATGCTTGTTATCGCTACTCCTTTGAAACGGTAAACCGTAGAGGTATGAAACCTTCACCAATGTCTTGGATTAATTGAGAGGACTCTGGAATCTATTCATTGCAAAAGTATTCGGTGACTCCTTCAATGAGTTATTGCCCCTGAAAGTCTTAAAGCTGACAAGAAAACTTAAAAACTTTTAAAGGACAAGTGGTAAAGATATGGGACCAAGTGCATGAGATCTTATGACCTTTGACCTTGAAAAGAAGTTCAAGGTCAAAGGTCAAGGTCATTGGAAAACTATAGAAATGGTCAATTTAAGCTTAAAATCCAAATGACCTTGACCAATGACCTTGAAATTTGACATTGACCTTGACCTCTGACCTTGACCCTTATTCAAAAAGTAATAAAGAAATATCTATTTTCTTTATCTAGATTCAGCTTCAAGTGTTAATCTCGAGTTTACCTCTCTCTCTCTCTTTTTTTTTTTTTTGGATGACCTTGACCTTTGACCTTGATAAGTGACCTTGACCTTTGACCCCATTGACCCAAAGGTCACAATCAAGCTAAAGGTCGTGGAGGTATTTACAACCATCACTCTAACAAATGCTTATAAAATAACCCCCCCCCCCCCCCTCATAAAAAAAAATAAAATCAACACCAACTTAGAGAAAATGTCTACAAGTCAAACGAAACGAAATATCGACATAAGATTCGTAATAAAAGGAAGAAGAGACCTGAAAGAAAGTGTCCTGAGAGTTTTAAGGTGAGTCTCTAGAGTACAATGAAATTCTAGTGAATATCGGCAAAATCTTCATTTTTTTTCTGTCTGAAATTAAGTTACTGCTGAGCATAAAAATTAATTAAAGCTTGCATTGGCTATTTCTGCAATTATTGTTAATATCATTCGATTCTCCTGCTCTATTACGACATTCTAATACCAAGTATTCTTGCTTTCTTAGGTGTATGGAATTTATTTTAATTTTATTTAGATTTAAATATGAATCGGCTAAAACTCGGAAATAGGGATTTTTCATATCAAATAAATTTGCACGCAATTTAGATAGGTTAAATCAATTGCAGATACCCCGCTTTATACAATATAGTGTAGAAAAAATGTCCATGACTTACTCACTGTTTTTCCGGGATTTTGAATTTCCTCTGCAACTGACCACGTGTATTACTTTCGCTTTTACGACTCTATATATGCTAAGTGTCATTGCTTCACTGCAAATGTGTCCCATAATTATTCTAATCATTTTCCTACATACAATATCACATCAAACCGGCAAGATCTCAGTTTTTTAAGAAATTTGACCGGTACTTTCCTACGAAACTACAGGTATCCTCTTCCACCTTTAAAAAAATATTAGTTTACAAATTACACTTACTTGTGTACAACTTGATGGCTCAATGGTTAGCGTGTCCGACTTACAAACTAAGGGATGTCGGTTCGAGCCCAGTTCGAGGACCTTTTCTTTTTTTTTTTTTTTTTTTTTTTTCTTAACAATTCAAATTACTTGGAAACATTTAACAAAAAAAAAAAAAAGAAGAAGGTGGAAAGACCTTCTAATTGTTCAGTGAACAATTAGTCTACTAGTGTTAAACACATAGACTAAACATGGCCCCTGAAACTTTTGTGTCGCTACGCCTTCGAAACTATTGACCGTAGAGAAGTGAAACCTTAAACAGTGTCTACGACTACTTTAAAACGTTTGATCTTCAAATTTAGGTCAAGATCAAAGGTCAAGGTCATTCATTTTTAGGGCTTTCCACCTTTCTGTGGAAAGACCTATTGATTTTCTTCTGTTTATTATTATTATTATTATTATTATTCTTCTTCCGCTGATTTTTTGTTTCGACATTTATCGAAAAGACTTTTTGTTCATCGTAAAGGTCATTAAAAGTTAGGAACAAATTTGACCCAACGCGTATGAACTATGACGGCTTTCGAAGTTATTGCCCTTTTCGCAAGAAATGCTTGTTATCGCTACTCCTTTGAAACGGTAAACCGTAGAGGTATGAAACCTTCACCAATGTCTTGGATTAATTGAGAGGACTCTGGAATCTATTCATTGCAAAAGTATTCGGTGACTCCTTCAATGAGTTATTGCCCCTGAAAGTCTTAAAGCTGACAAGAAAACTTAAAAACTTTTAAAGGACAAGTGGTAAAGATATGGGACCAAGTGCATGAGATCTTATGACCTTTGACCTTGAAAAGAAGTTCAAGGTCAAAGGTCAAGGTCATTGGAAAACTATAGAAATGGTCAATTTAAGCTTAAAATCCAAATGACCTTGACCAATGACCTTGAAATTTGACATTGACCTTGACCTCTGACCTTGACCCTTATTCAAAAAGTAATAAAGAAATATCTATTTTCTTTATCTAGATTCAGCTTCAAGTGTTAATCTCGAGTTTACCTCTCTCTCTCTTTTTTTTTTTTTGGATGACCTTGACCTTTGACCTTGATAAGTGACCTTGACCTTTGACCCCATTGACCCAAAGGTCACAATCAAGCTAAAGGTCGTGGAGGTATTTACAACCATCACTCTAACAAATGCTTATAAAATAACCCCCCCCCCCCCCCCCTCATAAAAAAAAATAAAATCAACACCAACTTAGAGAAAATGTCTACAAGTCAAACGAAACGAAATATCGACATAAGATTCGTAATAAAAGGAAGAAGAGACCTGAAAGAAAGTGTCCTGAGAGTTTTAAGGTGAGTCTCTAGAGTACAATGAAATTCTAGTGAATATCGGCAAAATCTTCATTTTTTTTCTGTCTGAAATTAAGTTACTGCTGAGCATAAAAATTAATTAAAGCTTGCATTGGCTATTTCTGCAATTATTGTTAATATCATTCGATTCTCCTGCTCTATTACGACATTCTAATACCAAGTATTCTTGCTTTCTTAGGTGTATGGAATTTATTTTAATTTTATTTAGATTTAAATATGAATCGGCTAAAACTCGGAAATAGGGATTTTTCATATCAAATAAATTTGCACGCAATTTAGATAGGTTAAATCAATTGCAGATACCCCGCTTTATACAATATAGTGTAGAAAAAATGTCCATGACTTACTCACTGTTTTTCCGGGATTTTGAATTTCCTCTGCAACTGACCACGTGTATTACTTTCGCTTTTACGACTCTATATATGCTAAGTGTCATTGCTTCACTGCAAATGTGTCCCATAATTATTCTAATCATTTTCCTACATACAATATCACATCAAACCGGCAAGATCTCAGTTTTTTAAGAAATTTGACCGGTACTTTCCTACGAAACTACAGGTATCCTCTTCCACCTTTAAAAAAATATTAGTTTACAAATTACACTTACTTGTGTACAACTTGATGGCTCAATGGTTAGCGTGTCCGACTTACAAACTAAGGGATGTCGGTTCGAGCCCAGTTCGAGGAACTTTTTCTTTTTTTTTTTTTTTTTTTCTTAACAATTCAAATTACTTGGAAACATTTAACAAAAAAAAAAAAAGAAGAAGAAGAAGGTGGAAAGACCTTCTAATTGTTCAGTGAACAATTAGTCTACTAGTGTTAAACACATAGACTAAACATGGCCCCTGAAACTTTTGTGTCGCTACGCCTTCGAAACTATTGACCGTAGAGAAGTGAAACCTTAAACAGTGTCTACGACTACTTTAAAACGTTTGATCTTCAAATTTAGGTCAAGATCAAAGGTCAAGGTCATTCATTTTTAGGGCTTTCCACCTTTCTGTGGAAAGACCTATTGATTTTCTTCTGTTTATTATTATTATTATTATTATTATTCTTCTTCCGCTGATTTTTTGTTTCGACATTTATCGAAAAGACTTTTTGTTCATCGTAAAGGTCATTAAAAGTTAGGAACAAATTTGACCCAACGCGTATGAACTATGACGGCTTTCGAAGTTATTGCCCTTTTCGCAAGAAATGCTTGTTATCGCTACTCCTTTGAAACGGTAAACCGTAGAGGTATGAAACCTTCACCAATGTCTTGGATTAATTGAGAGGACTCTGGAATCTATTCATTGCAAAAGTATTCGGTGACTCCTTCAATGAGTTATTGCCCCTGAAAGTCTTAAAGCTGACAAGAAAACTTAAAAACTTTTAAAGGACAAGTGGTAAAGATATGGGACCAAGTGCATGAGATCTTATGACCTTTGACCTTGAAAAGAAGTTCAAGGTCAAAGGTCAAGGTCATTGGAAAACTATAGAAATGGTCAATTTAAGCTTAAAATCCAAATGACCTTGACCAATGACCTTGAAATTTGACATTGACCTTGACCTCTGACCTTGACCCTTATTCAAAAAGTAATAAAGAAATATCTATTTTCTTTATCTAGATTCAGCTTCAAGTGTTAATCTCGAGTTTACCTCTCTCTCTCTTTTTTTTTTTTTTGGATGACCTTGACCTTTGACCTTGATAAGTGACCTTGACCTTTGACCCCATTGACCCAAAGGTCACAATCAAGCTAAAGGTCGTGGAGGTATTTACAACCATCACTCTAACAAATGCTTATAAAATAACCCCCCCCCCCCCCTGTAAAAAAACAAAATAAAATCAACACCAACTTAGAGAAAATGTCTACAAGTCAAACGAAACGAAATATCGACATAAGATTCGTAATAAAAGGAAGAAGAGACCTGAAAGAAAGTGTCCTGAGAGTTTTAAGGTGAGTCTCTAGAGTACAATGAAATTCTAGTGAATATCGGCAAAATCTTCATTTTTTTTCTGTCTGAAATTAAGTTACTGCTGAGCATAAAAATTAATTAAAGCTTGCATTGGCTATTTCTGCAATTATTGTTAATATCATTCGATTCTCCTGCTCTATTACGACATTCTAATACCAAGTATTCTTGCTTTCTTAGGTGTATGGAATTTATTTTAATTTTATTTAGATTTAAATATGAATCGGCTAAAACTCGGAAATAGGGATTTTTCATATCAAATAAATTTGCACGCAATTTAGATAGGTTAAATCAATTGCAGATACCCCGCTTTATACAATATTGTGTAGAAAAAATGTCCATGACTTACTCACTGTTTTTCCGGGATTTTGAATTTCCTCTGCAACTGACCACGTGTATTACTTTCGCTTTTACGACTCTATATATGCTAAGTGTCATTGCTTCACTGCAAATGTGTCCCATAATTATTCTAATCATTTTCCTACATACAATATCACATCAAACCGGCAAGATCTCAGTTTTTTAAGAAATTTGACCGGTACTTTCCTACGAAACTACAGGTATCCTCTTCCACCTTTAAAAAAATATTAGTTTACAAATTACACTTACTTGTGTACAACTTGATGGCTCAATGGTTAGCGTGTCCGACTTACAAACTAAGGGATGTCGGTTCGAGCCCAGTTCGAGGAACTTTTTTTTTTTTTTTTTTTTTTAACAATTCAAATTACTTGGAAACATTTAAAAAAAAAAAAAGAAGAAGAAGAAGAAGGTGGAAAGACCTTCTAATTGTTCAGTGAACAATTAGTCTACTAGTGTTAAACACATAGACTAAACATGGCCCCTGAAACTTTTGTGTCGCTACGCCTTCGAAACTATTGACCGTAGAGAAGTGAAACCTTAAACAGTGTCTACGACTACTTTAAAACGTTTGATCTTCAAATTTAGGTCAAGATCAAAGGTCAAGGTCATTCATTTTTAGGGCTTTCCACCTTTCTGTGGAAAGACCTATTGATTTTCTTCTGTTTATTATTATTATTATTATTATTATTCTTCTTCCGCTGATTTTTTGTTTCGACATTTATCGAAAAGACTTTTTGTTCATCGTAAAGGTCATTAAAAGTTAGGAACAAATTTGACCCAACGCGTATGAACTATGACGGCTTTCGAAGTTATTGCCCTTTTCGCAAGAAATGCTTGTTATCGCTACTCCTTTGAAACGGTAAACCGTAGAGGTATGAAACCTTCACCAATGTCTTGGATTAATTGAGAGGACTCTGGAATCTATTCATTGCAAAAGTATTCGGTGACTCCTTCAATGAGTTATTGCCCCTGAAAGTCTTAAAGCTGACAAGAAAACTTAAAAACTTTTAAAGGACAAGTGGTAAAGATATGGGACCAAGTGCATGAGATCTTATGACCTTTGACCTTGAAAAGAAGTTCAAGGTCAAAGGTCAAGGTCATTGGAAAACTATAGAAATGGTCAATTTAAGCTTAAAATCCAAATGACCTTGACCAATGACCTTGAAATTTGACATTGACCTTGACCTCTGACCTTGACCCTTATTCAAAAAGTAATAAAGAAATATCTATTTTCTTTATCTAGATTCAGCTTCAAGTGTTAATCTCGAGTTTACCTCTCTCTCTCTCTCTTTTTTTTTTTTGGATGACCTTGACCTTTGACCTTGATAAGTGACCTTGACCTTTGACCCCATTGACCCAAAGGTCACAATCAAGCTAAAGGTCGTGGAGGTATTTACAACCATCACTCTAACAAATGCTTATAAAATAACCCCCCCCCCCCTCATAAAAAAAAATAAAATCAACACCAACTTAGAGAAAATGTCTACAAGTCAAACGAAACGAAATATCGACATAAGATTCGTAATAAAAGGAAGAAGAGACCTGAAAGAAAGTGTCCTGAGAGTTTTAAGGTGAGTCTCTAGAGTACAATGAAATTCTAGTGAATATCGGCAAAATCTTCATTTTTTTTCTGTCTGAAATTAAGTTACTGCTGAGCATAAAAATTAATTAAAGCTTGCATTGGCTATTTCTGCAATTATTGTTAATATCATTCGATTCTCCTGCTCTATTACGACATTCTAATACCAAGTATTCTTGCTTTCTTAGGTGTATGGAATTTATTTTAATTTTATTTAGATTTAAATATGAATCGGCTAAAACTCGGAAATAGGGATTTTTCATATCAAATAAATTTGCACGCAATTTAGATAGGTTAAATCAATTGCAGATACCCCGCTTTATACAATATAGTGTAGAAAAAATGTCCATGACTTACTCACTGTTTTTCCGGGATTTTGAATTTCCTCTGCAACTGACCACGTGTATTACTTTCGCTTTTACGACTCTATATATGCTAAGTGTCATTGCTTCACTGCAAATGTGTCCCATAATTATTCTAATCATTTTCCTACATACAATATCACATCAAACCGGCAAGATCTCAGTTTTTTAAGAAATTTGACCGGTACTTTCCTACGAAACTACAGGTATCCTCTTCCACCTTTAAAAAAATATTAGTTTACAAATTACACTTACTTGTGTACAACTTGATGGCTCAATGGTTAGCGTGTCCGACTTACAAACTAAGGGATGTCGGTTCGAGCCCAGTTCGAGGAACTTTTCTTTTTTTTTTTTTTTTTCTTTTAACAATTAAAATTACTTGGAAACATTTAAAAAAAAAAAAAGAAGAAGAAGGTGGAAAGACCTTCTAATTGTTCAGTGAACAATTAGTCTACTAGTGTTAAACACATAGACTAAACATGGCCCCTGAAAATTTTGTATCGCTACGCCTTCGAAACTATTGACCGTAGATAAGTGAAACCTTAAACAGTGTCTACGACTACTTTAAAACGTTTGATCTTCAAATTTAGGTCAAGATCAAAGGTCAAGGTCATTCATTTTTAGGGCTTTCCACCTTTCTGTGGAAAGACCTATTGATTTTCTTCTGTTTATTATTATTATTATTATTATTATTCTTCTTCCGCTGATTTTTTGTTTCGACATTTATCGAAAAGACTTTTTGTTCATCGTAAAGGTCATTAAAAGTTAGGAACAAATTTGACCCAACGCGTATGAACTATGACGGCTTTCGAAGTTATTGCCCTTTTCGCAAGAAATGCTTGTTATCGCTACTCCTTTGAAACGGTAAACCGTAGAGGTATGAAACCTTCACCAATGTCTTGGATTAATTGAGAGGACTCTGGAATCTATTCATTGCAAAAGTATTCGGTGACTCCTTCAATGAGTTATTGCCCCTGAAAGTCTTAAAGCTGACAAGAAAACTTAAAAACTTTTAAAGGACAAGTGGTAAAGATATGGGACCAAGTGCATGAGATCTTATGACCTTTGACCTTGAAAAGAAGGTCAAGGCCATTGGAAAACTAGAGAAATGGTCAATTTAAGCTTAAAATCCAAATGACCTTGACCAATGACCTTGAAATTTGACATTGACCTTGACCTCTGACCTTGACCCTTATTCAAAAAGTAATAAAGAAATATCTATTTTCTTTATCTAGATTCAGCTTCAAGTGTTAATCTCGAGTTTACCTCTCTCTCTCTTTTTTTTTTTGGATGACCTTGACCTTTGACCTTGATAAGTGACCTTGACCTTTGACCCCATTGACCCAAAGGTCACAATCAAGCTAAAGGTCGTGGAGGTATTTACAACCATCACTCTAACAAATGCTTATAAAATAACCCCCCCCCCCCCCCCTCATAAAAAAAAATAAAATCAACACCAACTTAGAGAAAATGTCTACAAGTCAAACGAAACGAAATATCGACATAAGATTCGTAATAAAAGGAAGAAGAGACCTGAAAGAAAGTGTCCTGAGAGTTTTAAGGTGAGTCTCTAGAGTACAATGAAATTCTAGTGAATATCGGCAAAATCTTCATTTTTTTTCTGTCTGAAATTAAGTTACTGCTGAGCATAAAAATTAATTAAAGCTTGCATTGGCTATTTCTGCAATTATTGTTAATATCATTCGATTCTCCTGCTCTATTACGACATTCTAATACCAAGTATTCTTGCTTTCTTAGGTGTATGGAATTTATTTTAATTTTATTTAGATTTAAATATGAATCGGCTAAAACTCGGAAATAGGGATTTTTCATATCAAATAAATTTGCACGCAATTTAGATAGGTTAAATCAATTGCAGATACCCCGCTTTATACAATATAGTGTAGAAAAAATGTCCATGACTTACTCACTGTTTTTCCGGGATTTTGAATTTCCTCTGCAACTGACCACGTGTATTACTTTCGCTTTTACGACTCTATATATGCTAAGTGTCATTGCTTCACTGCAAATGTGTCCCATAATTATTCTAATCATTTTCCTACATACAATATCACATCAAACCGGCAAGATCTCAGTTTTTTAAGAAATTTGACCGGTACTTTCCTACGAAACTACAGGTATCCTCTTCCACCTTTAAAAAAATATTAGTTTACAAATTACACTTACTTGTGTACAACTTGATGGCTCAATGGTTAGCGTGTCCGACTTACAAACTAAGGGATGTCGGTTCGAGCCCAGTTCGAGGAACTTTTTCTTTTTTTTTTTTTTTTTTTTCTTAACAATTCAAATTACTTGGAAACATTTAAAAAAAAAAAAAAAAGAAGAAGAAGAAGGTGGAAAGACCTTCTAATTGTTCAGTGAACAATTAGTCTACTAGTGTTAAACACATAGACTAAACATGGCCCCTGAAACTTTTGTGTCGCTACGCCTTCGAAACTATTGACCGTAGAGAAGTGAAACCTTAAACAGTGTCTACGACTACTTTAAAACGTTTGATCTTCAAATTTAGGTCAAGATCAAAGGTCAAGGTCATTCATTTTTAGGGCTTTCCACCTTTCTGTGGAAAGACCTATTGATTTTCTTCTGTTTATTATTATTATTATTATTATTCTTCTTCCGCTGATTTTTTGTTTCGACAGTTATCGAAAAGACTTTTGTTCATCGTAAAGGTCATTAAAAGTTAGGAACAAATTTGACCCAACGCGTATGAACTATGACGGCTTTCGAAGTTATTGCCCTTTTCGCAAGAAATGCTTGTTATCGCTACTCCTTTGAAACGGTAAACCGTAGAGGTATGAAACCTTCACCAATGTCTTGGATTAATTGAGAGGACTCTGGAATCTATTCATTGCAAAAGTATTCGGTGACTCCTTCAATGAGTTATTGCCCCTGAAAGTCTTAAAGCTGACAAGAAAACTTAAAAACTTTTAAAGGACAAGTGGTAAAGATATGGGACCAAGTGCATGAGATCTTATGACCTTTGACCTTGAAAAGAAGTTCAAGGTCAAAGGTCAAGGTCATTGGAAAACTATAGAAATGGTCAATTTAAGCTTAAAATCCAAATGACCTTGACCAATGACCTTGAAATTTGACATTGACCTTGACCTCTGACCTTGACCCTTATTCAAAAAGTAATAAAGAAATATCTATTTTCTTTATCTAGATTCAGCTTCAAGTGTTAATCTCGAGTTTACCTCTCTCTCTCTTTTTTTTTTTTGGATGACCTTGACCTTTGACCTTGATAAGTGACCTTGACCTTTGACCCCATTGACCCAAAGGTCACAATCAAGCTAAAGGTCGTGGAGGTATTTACAACCATCACTCTAACAAATGCTTATAAAATAACCCCCCCCCCCCTCATAAAAAAAAATAAAATCAACACCAACTTAGAGAAAATGTCTACAAGTCAAACGAAACGAAATATCGACATAAGATTCGTAATAAAAGGAAGAAGAGACCTGAAAGAAAGTGTCCTGAGAGTTTTAAGGTGAGTCTCTAGAGTACAATGAAATTCTAGTGAATATCGGCAAAATCTTCATTTTTTTTCTGTCTGAAATTAAGTTACTGCTGAGCATAAAAATTAATTAAAGCTTGCATTGGCTATTTCTGCAATTATTGTTAATATCATTCGATTCTCCTGCTCTATTACGACATTCTAATACCAAGTATTCTTGCTTTCTTAGGTGTATGGAATTTATTTTAATTTTATTTAGATTTAAATATGAATCGGCTAAAACTCGGAAATAGGGATTTTTCATATCAAATAAATTTGCACGCAATTTAGATAGGTTAAATCAATTGCAGATACCCCGCTTTATACAGTATAGTGTAGAAAAAATGTCCATGACTTACTGTTTTTCCGGGATTTTGAATTTCCTCTGCAACTGACCACGTGTATTACTTTCGCTTTTACGACTCTATATATGCTAAGTGTCATTGCTTCACTGCAAATGTGTCCCATAATTATTCTAATCATTTTCCTACATACAATATCACATCAAACCGGCAAGATCTCAGTTTTTTAAGAAATTTGACCGGTACTTTCCTACGAAACTACAGGTATCCTCTTCCACCTTTAAAAAAATATTAGTTTACAAATTACACTTACTTGTGTACAACTTGATGGCTCAATGGTTAGCGTGTCCGACTTACAAACTAAGGGATGTCGGTTCGAGCCCAGTTCGAGGAACTTTTTCTTTTTTTTTTTTTTTTTCTTTTAACAATTCAAATTACTTGGAAACATTTTTAAAAAAAAAGAAGAAGAAGAAGGTGGAAAGACCTTCTAATTGTTCAGTGAACAATTTAGTCTTCTTGTGTTTAACACATTGACTAAACATGGCCCCTGTAACTTTTGTGTCGCTACGCCTTCGAAACTATTGACCGTAGAGAAGTGAAACCTTAAACAGTGTTCTACGACTACTTTAAAACGTTTGACCTTCAAATTTAGGTCAAGGTCAAAGGTCAAGGTCATTCATTTTTAGGGCTTTCCACCTTTCTGTGGAAAGACCTATTGATTTTCTTCTGTTTATTATTATTATTATTATTATTCTTCTTCCGCTGATTTTTTGTTTCGACATTTATCGAAAAGACTTTTTGTTCATCGTAAAGGTCATTAAAAGTTAGGAACAAATTTGACCCAACGCGTATGAACTATGACGGCTTTCGAAGTTATTGCCCTTTTCGCAAGAAATGCTTGTTATCGCTACTCCTTTGAAACGGTAAACCGTAGAGGTATGAAACCTTCACCAATGTCTTGGATTAATTGAGAGGACTCTGGAATCTATTCATTGCAAAAGTATTCGGTGACTCCTTCAATGAGTTATTGCCCCTGAAAGTCTTAAAGCTGACAAGAAAACTTAAAAACTTTTAAAGGACAAGTGGTAAAGATATGGGACCAAGTGCATGAGATCTTATGACCTTTGACCTTGAAAAGAAGTTCAAGGTCAAAGGTCAAGGTCATTGGAAAACTATAGAAATGGTCAATTTAAGCTTAAAATCCAAATGACCTTGACCAATGACCTTGAAATTTGACATTGACCTTGACCTCTGACCTTGACCCTTATTCAAAAATTAATAAAGAAATATCTATTTTCTTTATCTAGATTCAGCTTCAAGTGTTAATCTCGAGTTTACCTCTCTCTCTCTTTTTTTTTTTTTGGATGACCTTGACCTTTGACCTTGATAAGTGACCTTGACCTTTGACCCCATTGACCCAAAGGTCACAATCAAGCTAAAGGTCGTGGTGGTTTTTACAACCATCAATATAACAAATGCTTATAAAATAACCCCCCCCCCCCCCCCCCTCATAAAAAAAAATAAAATCAACACCAACTTAGAGAAAATGTCTACAAGTCAAACGAAACGAAATATCGACATAAGATTCGTAATAAAAGGAAGAAGAGACCTGAAAGAAAGTGTCCTGAGAGTTTTAAGGTGAGTCTCTAGAGTACAATGAAATTCTAGTGAATATCGGCAAAATCTTCATTTTTTTTCTGTCTGAAATTAAGTTACTGCTGAGCATAAAAATTAATTAAAGCTTGCATTGGCTATTTCTGCAATTATTGTTAATATCATTCGATTCTCCTGCTCTATTACGACATTCTAATACCAAGTATTCTTGCTTTCTTAGGTGTATGGAATTTATTTTAATTTTATTTAGATTTAAATATGAATCGGCTAAAACTCGGAAATAGGGATTTTTCATATCAAATAAATTTGCACGCAATTTAGATAGGTTAAATCAATTGCAGATACCCCGCTTTATACAATATAGTGTCGAAAAAATGTCCATGACTCACTCACTGTTTTCCGGGATTTTGAATTTCCTCTGCAACTGACCACGTGTATTACTTTCGCTTTTACGACTCTATATATGCTAAGTGTCATTGCTTCACTGCAAATGTGTCCCATAATTATTCTAATCATTTTCCTACATACAATATCACATCAAACCGGCAAGATCTCAGTTTTTTAAGAAATTTGACCGGTACTTTCCTACGAAACTACAGGTATCCTCTTCCACCTTTAAAAAAATATTAGTTTACAAATTACACTTACTTGTGTACAACTTGATGGCTCAATGGTTAGCGTGTCCGACTTACAAACTAAGGGATGTCGGTTCGAGCCCAGTTCGAGGAACTTTTTCTTTTTTTTTTTTTTTCTTAACAATTCAAATTACTTGGAAACATTTAACAAAAAAAAAAAAAGAAGAAGAAGGTGGAAAGACCTTCTAATTGTTCAGTGAACAATTAGTCTACTAGTGTTAAACACATAGACTAAACATGGCCCCTGAAACTTTTGTGTCGCTACGCCTTCGAAACTATTGACCGTAGAGAAGTGAAACCTTAAACAGTGTCTACGACTACTTTAAAACGTTTGATCTTCAAATTTAGGTCAAGATCAAAGGTCAAGGTCATTCATTTTTAGGGCTTTCCACCTTTCTGTGGAAAGACCTCTTGATTTTCTTCTGTTTATTATTATTATTATTATTATTATTCTTCTTCCGCTGATTTTTTGTTTCGACATTTATCGAAAAGACTTTTGTTCATCGTAAAGGTCATTAAAAGCTAGGAACACAATTGACCCACCGCGTATGAACTATGACGGCTTTCGAAGTTATTGCCCTTTTCGCAAGAAATGCTTGTTATCGCTACTCCTTTGAAACGGTAAACCGTAGAGGTATGAAACCTTCACCAATGTCTTGGATTAATTGAGAGGACTCTGGAATCTATTCATTGCAAAAGTATTCGGTGACTCCTTCAATGAGTTATTGCCCCTGAAAGTCTTAAAGCTGACAAGAAAACTTAAAAACTTTTAAAGGACAAGTGGTAAAGATATGGGACCAAGTGCATGAGATCTTATGACCTTTGACCTTGAAAAGAAGTTCAAGGTCAAAGGTCAAGGTCATTGGAAAACTATAGAAATGGTCAATTTAAGCTTAAAATCCAAATGACCTTGACCAATGACCTTGAAATTTGACATTGACCTTGACCTCTGACCTTGACCC
>NW_026928061.1:0-33453 GCF_032062105.1 Saccostrea cuccullata | reverse complement strand
AACAAGTAATACTTAAAACGGCAAATTTAAAATTCTTTTTCAGTTCTTAGTTAATTACTACTCATCTGCATTTCTATCTTGTGTTTCATAATTTAATTGTGATGTTTCTAAATATTTTTTTTATTAAACAATATTTTATTCACTGTTGTTATCGTAAATACGATTGGGCAGCAGGCGCAGCCTATTGTTTAGCCCTCTCCCTGATTTTGTAAATGATTTATACTCTGTAAAAATTATCATTCCTACCATGGAAATTTAAAAAAATAAAGGCGCATTTAGATAAATCATTAAGAGAGTGTCTTTGAAAGTAAAGTTATATGCTCTGTGTTATAGCCTTCAGAATTGCAACGAGATCAATAGAAAATCAATAAAATAAATCAGATTGGTAGTAGTGTATAATTATTTTAATGTTCACATTTACATATCAACAGAAATATATTAATCACCTGCTTAATCTGTGAAAAAAATGAAATCAATAAAAAATCAATCAAATCAATCAAATTAGAAAAAGAAAATATTTTTGAGTGAGGCCAAAATTGAGGCCAAAAATTTTTACAGAGGCCAAATTTGAGGCCAGGCCAACTTTTGAGGCCAGGCCAAAATTTGGTTTGAAGCCAAATTAGAGGCCAAAATAGAGGCCAGGCCAACTTAGAGGCCAGGCCAGGCCAAAGGGGCCAGGCCAGGTTTTAGAGTATGCCCCTATTAGTAGCATAGCTTCTTCACCCCCTGTTATAATTGTGGGTTCTGGGATTGCAGGAGCATGGAGTCAGTTTACACCCAATGTGCCAAACTATGACAAGCTTCTCTTTGAAGTGGATGAGAAGTCAGATAATGAAGAGAGAGCTCGGACAGACAGGTGATGGACCACTATCCAGAAGTCAGAACTCCTGTTTTGTTTTCACGGCTCACAGTCATAAATCTCGGCTGCATGCCCCCACATCCCCCCAGATTTTTTACGCTGATGATCAGCGGAGAGTTTTTTGCTTGGCTCCTTATCTGTGAAGCATTAACTGGCTATCATTATTTAGAAATACGGAGGTATACATCAAAGGCTTCCATTGTTATCATTGAATGCTGGAATAATGTAAGACGGTCATAAATCCAGAGTGAGACCATTAACGGGGAAAGATTGGTTTATGGAAGGTGGAATGGGGGAAAATAAAATGTATTCAAAGATTAGATTGTAGAAAAATCTCGGCTTGATTGATCTTAGATAATCAGCCAATCAAAATCTGCTGCACTATATGACCTTAATGACAAGTTGACCTTCATCTGGTGACCATTTTATTTGACTTTTGTTTGTTTTTCAGGTTGAGCCACAAAGTGTAGCGGCACATGACAGGAAGAATCCGGGAGGGAGACCAGGTTCTACAGGTATATAAGGAAGAAAACATGAGGAGGGGGGGGGGGGGGTTGGTAGGGTTAGAGGTTGTTCAGTGACAACTCCACCCTCCAGGGGAAGTACCCTCAGTATCAAATACATATTCTAGAGACCACCATAAACCAGTGAAAGCCATCCCCATCACACACTCTCAAGCAAAGCAAAAGGGCCCCTCAACATAACATAAAAATACTGCTGAAAAATTATCATGAAATATTGTTAAGATTTAGAATGAACCACTTGTAAGATTTGATATCTGTGATATGTGAATTTGTTTCAACAATGTATGTCCTTAAAAGGAAATGGAACTAATCTGATGTTTATTTGGATAATTAGAGTGATAAGATCAGTAAATGAGCCTGTGGCTAAGATCAGGACAAGATACATTGCTAGATATCACTCAGATCTGATTTTATATTAATAACTATAGTCCTCTGGTCGCTAATTAAATCACACAAATTCCAGGGTAAATTAAGTATTTAATTGATATTTACCATTAACTTGCATCTCTAGCCTTTGATCTTCCATTTCTCCCCTATCTTTAGGATTCTGATGTGTATATAAGAGTAGATGTACTGAATTTCAGGGAGGATAGAAATGATTGAATATTGATTGGCCATGTGACTCGGTGCAGGACAGAAAAGTACAAGCCCACATCAATTACAGCTATTTAGACTCTTACTGGTATTTAATGAAGCCATTAAAAGGATTCTGAAAAGCTTTTTCTTCATCATACCATTATGCAAGTTATTGAAAGTTGTTGCATAAAAATTTCCTGAAAAGCATTTGTCTGGAATGGGAAATCCATAACCTGCAGAATAGGTGTCCTGCCAATCTCGGTCGCCATAAAGGGAGTGAGTACCAGACAATTTCCTGTCATCTCTCGGAAATCGCAGTATTCATGCGCTTTTAATAAGGGCCTTAGACTGATCAATCGTTGATGTAAATGTTCAAATGTAGATATAATTTAGAAAACCGTCCCCTGGTCCTGTCTGATTGGTTTTTCAAAAAAAACCTGGTACATCGTTAATTTTAAAACCTATAGACTTAAATCTTGTGCACTAGCTCTGTCATTAAAGTCTGTTATGTATTCTGGGGTAAAATTGAGATGATTATATTGAAAAAGATGACATTATTGTCTGGAAAAATAAATTTCTAAAGATAGCAATCATTGAATGTTTGGAGGGAAGTGGGGACCTGCTGGGATGGTTTGACAGTATTGTACTGTAGCGAGGTGTATGTACACAGAGGCAACCCGCCACTAAAGATAATACCACAACACCACGTGGTGGGTCCCCAGCCCCAGGCCAGTAATACCTGATATAATGACAATAAACAGATCTATGTAATAATTCCCTTCATCTTGTGGAATTCAGAGGTTTGCTAATTAGGTATTAGTCACTCTTATCGTATTCTGCAGAGCTAACGTTGTGTTGGAGATTATTTTGGAATCAGTCCTGTTTTCTTACATGAAATGATCTGCTAATTGCAGGCTCGTAGCCCAAATCTTACATCTCCTGACATTAATGTCTGCAGTTGGTGAGTTTGAACAACTTGTAAATCCAGGAATGGCCATTATATATAAATCCAGGTCAGATTAGAGGCATGTGGCTCGTATCAAGGGTCTACCAAAAAATGTAAACCATGCTAAAAACGTGGAAATGGAACAGAATTGTTTTGGCAGGAAGGACAATATAAGCCCAGCTCAACATCAGATCAGCTTACATGTAGAAAGGTAGAAATGAGAGGAGACTAGTGAAGTCAGAAAATTATATACATTTTTTTTCTTGTTTTAGGTGAATGGAGTAGATGTGAGAAGCAGGGACCAAGCCATTCAGCTATTCTCAGAAAGAGGCTCGGAAATCAAGCTTCTGCTGGCCCGTCCACAATTACAGGTAAATGTTGTCACTATCACAGAGAAACAAAGGAACAGGCTTCTTCTCTGATGTCTCAGTAGTAACTTAACTAAGCCCTGGGAAATAGGAAATAGATGTCACATGTCTAGCAGTAAAGGGAGGAAACTCTATTATCTCTGAAGGTCATACATTCTCTTCTCTGGCCAAGGGTTTTCATCATGGGGAGTACAATGGTCCAAATACCCTGCATGACTATAGTGAAGATGTGTATCATTAGAATAATTTATAAAATTGACAATTCAACACTTGTCAGAGTGCATACATGTTAAAAATTAAATATTTTACACTAACATACAAAGTTCTTTCACACACGTAATTTTATACCCTCTCAAGTCCTCATACAATGTAAGGGCTGCTGAATACTACCAGGGGTTCACAGCTTTGATATTGTATTGGGTTGCAACTTTGCCATTTTCTGTCAAATTATAATTTAAAGGTGTTGTGTCAGAATTGACAAAGACTAGGGGGAGTCATGGGGAGGGTTAATGGCCCACTCAAGGAGGCAGGGTACTCCACCGAATACACAGGACCTCAATTAATTATCAGGTTTATAGGTTCTTTTGTGAGGTCTTATAAAGTTTTGAGAAATGTTGACACAAGTCGTTGAGGCAATGTAGAATCATTGTCAGCCGACGTCTGGGTAAGGAATCGGGTCGTATGATCAAGGTGCTCACATTTCTGTGGAGTAAATCCTGGCTTAATCCCACAGTCAGGTGATCAGACATGTTGTTTGTTTAGCTTCGACATAAACAGTTGTTCCCAATGTCTTTTCATGTTGGATTGTCTGAAAATCAGTGAAGTTCGGGGTTGTCGTGTTTAGTATAGATCTGGGTCATGAATCCTAACCTGTGTCTGTTCTGTTTAGAGTCCCTCACAGTTAATCGCTATCGACTGTCATGCTGCGATTTCAAGTGACGGAAGATCAGGTGTGGATCAGACAAAAAACAGATCACAGGTGATCTTACCCTAAAAAGGCTTAACATATCCGAATATTGGGGTGTATTGTCATTAAACACCTGTGGCATGGGGAGGGGGAAATTAAGTTTCACAGGAAAACGGAGTTGTTTTATTTGAAAGTTTTCCTTTAAGCATGATAAGTAGCATAGTATTAACAAGCAGAAATTCTGTGGTTTAGAAATATAATTTTTGGACTTTTAAATGTAGTTATGGTATTTAAAATTAATTTTCTTAGGCCATTCTAATTAATGGTTAAATTTTCAAAGATCCCAAGTCAGCTGATCACTGACAGACAGACAGACATATGTGCAGCGTGTTGCTTACTCACAGAACAGGCTTCAAAACCAGGTGCCCTCAAATATGCCAAGAAATGCCATCTTATCAGGGAACATTTTTTTTATGATTTTGAGAAGTACTTAGATATCTGGATTAGAGGCCCTGTGACAAATAACCATTTAACCAGATGCAGGTGTTTTGGTCATAAATTAAGTTAAGGAGGATATTTCTCATCTCC
Organism: Saccostrea cuccullata; assembly: GCF_032062105.1. Classification (NCBI taxonomy): domain Eukaryota; kingdom Metazoa; phylum Mollusca; class Bivalvia; order Ostreida; family Ostreidae; genus Saccostrea; species Saccostrea cuccullata. Next base: position 28,685 of record NW_026928061.1, on the reverse strand, counting down.
ACTAACAAACGGGGAGAAAACACCTTATAAAAAATAAATTCCTCTCTCTGACAGAAGAACAGCTCGTAGTTATGGTTCACAGGCTGTGTTTTTTATGCTGTAGATATAATTAGGGCAGTGTGACCTGATTCTGACGTGGTAGTTATGTTTTTATAAATCAGTGTTAGTGGCCCCCCTAATGAGAGGGGGAGGGGGAGATGTGTGGCCCCCACATCAACTGCTGACATCGGCTAAACATTACCCCCTGACCTTAGTGTTAGCTCTGCCTTTGAGGCGGGACATCTGCTGGGATATACTTGTGATTTATAAACTGTTCTGAGCTTGACTCTAATTCATTTACTAGCCTCCTAATGATGTTTGTAAGAATCCCATTTTTTTTGTGAAGGATAAAAGAAATATGTTAATATAATGTGAAATTGTCAGTTATGTATGGAACTCCTTTCAGTGAAGTTTGGTTGACCTTCAGAAAAAGAGTATAATGTATAAAATCCAACTTAATGGCTAATTAGTTCTTTGCACTTGTTTGCCCTTTTGATGATTTCGACCACAAAACCTCAGCATCTTCACGGACAATTAACACTTCACAAATACATATCTGTTAGCACAGCTGACCTCTATAACCCGAGATCAAAGGCCGAGGTCTATCATCTAATTACACTACAATGTGTGGACATGCACATAATGATTTCTTCTGCACACCTCGTACATTCTTCTGTTAAACATTATCTGTCTGTTTTCTTTTCCTTGCTGGGCATTTCTTACCTCTGAACGAGCCTGGTTTAATGTTCAGAGAAAATAGATGAACAGACTAAAACTGGTGAAAACACACAAAGTCAGAGATAAAAGAGAGCAGCCCTGATATTGAAAACAAACTCAGTGGTCTGCCATTGTGGTTTTTCTGTTGTTTCCTTCAGAAGAACAACATCAGAGAGTCCCTGTGTAATTTGTCTTTGGGTCGTTTGATGTGCCAGGTATAATTAATAAACCTGAGAGTTTTGAAAAGTATATTACAATCAGGGCAGACCTGTGTCGCCAGCTGATGTCATCATTTCTAATTATAGTTCATAAACAAAAACAACGGCTCAGGTACACCAGTCAAGGGAGGTCACTTTGACCTGAATACATCCACTTACTACCCACACATCTTATTGAAGTTTTAATAAGTGGATGGTTTTGTTTTAATATATTACTTTGATTTTTTTTCAAAGCAAGTGCTTTTTTTATCTTACTTATTTTTGAAACCTACAATAGCAGTTTTCCATCTGCTTCATTTAAAAACACTTTGTTTCAAATCAAATTTAAAAATAACATTTTTTAATCAGGATGATAAAACATAAAATTAAAAGCATCTGCTGTCACAATGTCATTGATTTGTGATGGGGTTTTAATATAGCCACTTTGATAAGCTATTTTTCTCCTAAAGTGCAAGTTTTTATCAAGCTAATTAATCATTATAACTACAGTTATGAGGATCAGAAGAGCTATAAAATTCAGGGTTAGATTTCTCCCTATACCACTCATTTACTGTTAAAAATAAAAAAGAAATTGAACAACATTAATATGGAAAGCTGTTTCATGTAGAAGATCAAAGAGATGTGAGATATGCTTGGCCTGTCATTCTGAGCCAGATGGGACACTGTTACAAATGACACTGTCTGCACGGTAACAGTTTGTTGGGGGTCTGTTTTAGTTTCCAGTAGGCACCATATTTTCCTTTGTTAACCTGCTAATTTTGTCATAATCATAGTAAAGGCACTTCAGTTAGAGTCATTTGAGTTTTTACAAAGTATTTCAGTAGAGTTGTAATTATTGCTCTTCTTATATTGTTTATTGTTGGATGTAAGCAGAAAAATTCAAAGTCTCAAATCTTTTTAATTCATATTTGACACATAACATGGAATTAAGGTCATCCCAAGTGAAAAAAATCCTCAAACAAATCACTCTAAGAAATCACTAATGAATCAGTGATTTGAAGATGATTTGTAAGTGATGCAAATTCCCATGCAAATGAGCTAACAAATCACTCCTAACAAATTGTAAGCAAATCACCCTGAAATCACAACGAAATCACTGAGAGTAAATCGTGTAGAAATCACTTCTGTTGAACAAATCGCAACCAAATCACTCCAAATAAATTGCAAACAAATCGTTTCAAATAAATTGCAAACAAATCACTTCAGTTTAACAAATCACTTTCAAATCACTCCAGGTGGTTACACACTTGTGTGTATGATGCTCATGTAACCATCCCTCAAATATTTGAAACACACATGCATGCATACCAGTATTTGTTGTATATGAACAAAAAACTTTTGGCAAGTGTATTTTAAAATATAAACTTTTACTAGGATGTGTCCTCATTAAGATGGCATCATGTATTTTAGATATATACACATGTTAAATTGGCTCCAAATTCAGAATATGATATAAGCATTAATTGTTGACTTTTAGAAGTTGGTAAATGTTTTCTTATCTGAAATACATATTTGTCTAGACACTTTGAAAAAGCCAGTACTTTTCTGAAGCTTATAGCTTTACATAGATTTTGTTTAAAACATTGATTGCCACCGACTTTGTTGTTGGTAGAAGAACAATAAATTGCATGTGAACATAGGGAATATTAACTGAATCTCAAGAGGAAATGATAGCATAATACAGTTATACATACCTTAAAACTATATTCTGCATGATTATTGAAAAAACATCAGTTTCAACAAAAGAAGAGAGGTATGAATCTAGAAAAGCACAATGTAGCTCCTTTCATTTCAATTCAAATCTGATTAATGAAAATTGGCGGTAGAGTTTCTAATACTGACCAATCAGCAAGCCAGGTGGAAGTTATGAAGTAAATCATTCTCAAATCACTCTGAAGAAGGGCCATGAGATCAACAAATCATTTACAAATCACTTTGAAGAAAGACTAAGTTAACAAATCATCTTCAAATCACTCTGAAGAAAGACTAAGTTCCAGAAATCATGTTCAAATCACCTTGAAGAATGGCTAAGTTCAACAAATCATGAAGAAATCACTGTAACAATTTCCTAAGTTTAACAAATCACTCAGAAATTGTTTGAAATGGGAAAGAAATCACAAGCAAATCACCCTTTTATAACAAATTGTAAGCAAATCATAGTCATCATTTTAGTAGAAAGTGATTTAAGCATGATTTGTTAAATGAATTGCTTACAAATCACTGAAACAAATCACTTATAAGTGATTTTAAAGTAATTTGTAGGCAATTTGTGAGTGATTTGTTTGAAAAAATTTTCACTTGGGATGTGTTTAATTGGTTCTGGCTGGTGACCACTGAATGATCTCCCTTTTTTAGCTGGATGATGGTTTTATGGAGGACCAGAATGTGACCTTGGATGACCTTCACATGGACATTCTGGAGAAGCATCACCGTGACAACATGCAAATCATGGCCTCCATGTTAGCTCGGGTAGGTCCTGCATGGATATCGTAAATCCCAGAAGGCTTTGTGTTACCCCCTGTGTATTGTATACTCGTGTTGTATTCTCATATATAAACTAGTGCATGTTCCAGATAGGTAGACATCATATATAGTATCATAATAATATGCCTATATCTGTAGAGCATGATTTAGTTTAATATAATACAAATATAGCCTGCAGCTTTGACATCTATGTATTATAAAGTGTATTTTTTTTAAAAAAAAAAGATGCTTGCTAAACTTTAATACAGAAAGTATATTCAAATTTGCATATAATATATCACTAAACATTGCTTTTGTAAACTAGAAGGTATTGATTCCTTGTATCTCAGGTTCTAACTGATAATAATGAAACAGAATTTTATTTCTATGATATGAAGATCTGCTGAGTCATTCACACGGCCAGGAACACGTTAAGTTCCAAGACAGTACCGTTGTCAGAAACATTTAAAGTTAAGCACTAAAAATGGCTCGTTGTCATGAAAATACAGGTAAGGTTATGACAAAAACTGTCCGGTGTCATTACTTTAGAAGACAGGTCGTGAGCAGTTTTTCAATTTTTAAGTTAAATAATTTCAACCAATGTCTGAAATTGCAATGGGGAACAGGACTGACACCCCTTTTGGTGTTGTATGAATTTCAGCCGTTAAAATGAAGTAATAAAAGAGGAGTTTGCGTTGGCAATCACATGCCCATGTGTTAAGTCATGATCGTCAGCCTGAAAAGTTAATATTTCTTACGTAAAATTTATCAAAATGGTCCTTTTATTTTGAAATATGAAGAAAAACTTAATTTTACATGTGTTAGGCAACTGACAGCCTATTCTTTATAGCAGGCTGTAAGAAATTGCAATTTAAAAGCAAAATGTCCGTTGTCAGTACATGTTAAGTTTTTCTAGTCCGTTGTCTTTTTCTTAACATATAAGTTTATCAATAAAACAGTCTGACTAAAGCTAGTCCCTATTTCACTTTGTTAGGAGTGAAATAGTAAAGGCTGGTTTTAGTCAGACTGATCAATTAACAAAAATGATCAAATATATATGTACTCTTAAGAAAGAGAAAGCATATTGCAGGAAATTTTTAATCTTTTTGGGGGTCGTCTTAGGAGTAGTGTATATACCCGAACGTGCTTACCATTCTCTGATGATTTTTAATATATGTAGAGTGTATATAACGTATAACAATTCCTGAAATATTATCAGTAAAACAAAAATAAAATATTGGATCTACACGAAATTAAAGATACAGAATTTTTTATTATGTATTAAATTTTCGACAAACAAGTTGCTGAAACAAGAATATCAAAAGTCTTGTTTTTAGAAAGTCATAATTTTAAAAGTTCCTTGGTAGAAGCAATGATCTTGTCAGCAAACACAATTTATCATGGAGTCAAATGCTGACTGACGTTTTTCATAGTAATTATTAGGCCATTTTTTACACATTGACAGATTTTTCCCGGTACATTTCCCGATCAAGACAAGGGGCATACAGTAGGTTTAAACGGTAGACAGAGGATGTTCATTCCTAAAAGAATTTCTTGAATAGGCAAGGAAATTTATTTAAAATGAAGAGAAATATGAACAAATGACTGGAATCTTAAATTAACGTTTGCATAAAATCTTTGAATATTTCCTCAATGATAAAAATGATATAATATATATTATAACAGATAATATAATATTTGAATACATATTGTTTTTCCGCCTATCGCCAAGTTATAATTTTCGAAAGTTAACATATTCGAAGGATTTTATTATATAAATTTTCATAAATATTTTTTTAATTGATTATTATATAAATTTTCATAAAACATTACTTATTTGGGAAAACAAAGAGAGATAACCATAAAAATTTGGTAAAAGTTTTGTTTTTCACAAAAGAAATCAACGAAAAACGGAAAATACAACCCCCAACAAAAATTCTTTTTTACAGATGATATGGACTATTTTTTTCAAAAATTCAAACCAAGCTTTTTGTGTTTCAAGGGGGGGGGGGGGGATTCGTATACTTTATTGACAAAAAACGACAAAAACAATATTATCATAGATGTGTTTATAGACAAAAAACAAATACAAAAAGTTATCACAGATAATTCAGTTTATGCCGCTATGAGAAATCTATTAAATCTTAAACCGTCGGATAGTTACCATGGTTACGGATTTTTTTAATCGAAAAAAAAAATCTTTGTTTTTGTTGCGCCATTTCTGTTACCCTGTTAGTGCGATGGAAAAAACCCTCCACCCATCCTTTTTATGGGTTCATTTTTGTATTATTTTGCATTCTGGTCAAAATTTGTATTTTTCTTATAGTAGTAACTTGTCATCTGGGATTGGTGCAGTTGTTTGGACGCCTCCAAGGATTAACTCATTTATGTTATATTTTATGCATGTTTACATGTAAACTGATATTTTCACTGCATGTAAATTTCTAGTCTGTCTCAGGGGGTTACACTTGTACCTTTCATGCACCTATGTTCATGTTTTATCTTGTTTTGTTTAATATCAGGAGATCCCTCTTAATGGTTTGTTATAATTTTAATTTATGCCATTCAAGTGAATGAAATAATCGACAAAACTGCATATTTGTGTTTGGTTAATTTTTACTGCACTGTCAGGCTGATATTTAAATGCTTATTTTTTCACCTATTTCGAAGCGATTTACAACTGAAAAATTACATTTTATAAATACATTTATTTTCATAATTTCTTTGCCGAAAACATAAGAAAATATACTATGAACATTTAATCATATCCAAGACTATTTCAAAATATGGTGATCTTTCAATGGAGAATATCGTCTACCCCGGCCCCTCTTTTTAAGAGCTTGAAATAGGGATAATTCACTATTTAGCGCTGGTATCAAAACAGTTCATCAATTACCACTTAACTATTCTTTGTATTAAAAACAATTTTATGGCCAAATTGCCATTAATATTAAACAAAATGAGTGCAAAATGCAGGCACTTTGAGCATATTTCTTCCTTCACTTTGAAATTAGTTTTTTAAGGAAAAAGGCTGAAGCCCATATGTATGACAAACAAAAGCTGAACATTATATGAAATTTAGAAAATAGCATACGTTTAGTTTCTTATGACTAATTAGTGCACCCATTTATTGAAGGCATGTTTGAAATTTATCAAAGTATAAAAAAAAACTAAAATCGACCTCCTTCATAGTATATACGTACAGTAAAGTAGCGACAACGGACCGATGACAACGGACTGAATTTTCGTATCTTGTCATGACAACGGACATAAATTATAATAAATCAAATATTTAGGTTTTAATTGTTTTATTTTTTTCCCGTAAATGCTTATAACATGTCTTGATACTGACTGCATCAATTGGTATATATATGATATTCTATTTACAAAAAATATAACATCTCAGAAGGAAAATGAATGAAATCCACCTTTGATTTCACCAGGGTTTAATATCGCAAACGCAAACTCCTCTTTTATTACTTCATTTTAACGGCTGAAATTCTTACAACACCAAAAGGGGTGTCAGTCCTGTTCCCCATTGCAATTTCAGACATTGGTTGAAATTATTTAACTTAAAAATTGAAAAACTGCTCACGACCTGTCTTCTAAAGTAATGACACCGGACAGTTTTTGTCATAACCTTACCTGTATTTTCATGACAACGAACCATTTTTAGTGCTTAACTTTAAATGTTTCTGACAACGGTACTGTCTTGGAACTTAACGTGTTCCTGGCCGTGATTCAGTAGTGACTAACTTTAGAATAAGAATAGTTTCCCCTACATTAATAAACCCCATCATTTAACAGTTAATAAACCCAATCATTTAACGTAATTGTTAATCAGCGTCTCATTATTGTGATGTCACTCCTGTGTATTGATTTCATCATATTGTAAATCACATCAAAGAAAAACAGATGACACAGGACTAAAAATCATCAAAGGTTCAATTTCTAAGAGGTGTTATGAATCATTCTCCCATTGAAATGATTTTTTAATGAAATAAAAAATGGTCCACACGAAGGAAAGTAAAAACTGAAGCCCATAGGGACGGCCCTGGGGCAGCTAGTCGTCTTTAGATGTGTGCAGTTTGCAGTGTTGTGAAAAATGTGCTATAAGGTCACAAGTTGCCTCTTAGGACTACAAGTATAACAAATGACTGCATGGTATTATGAACAGGTTTGTCTATTGTCTACAGTGGGGTGTTTTTTTTATTCCAACCTTTTGTCGTGTTTTTCACTCTTTGATCTGACAACAGCTGGGAGTACGCCTCGTTATCTTTGTGTAATTATTACAGAACTCTCTCTACATTTTAATTATTCAGCAGTCTAAGGAAGAGTGATAGCACTAACTGTTTTATTTCACTGTTTCTGTTAGCTTATTTGTTACAGTCATACAATAATTTGTTATGGTGACAGCCAAGTGTTGTTCATATGAAGCTGCGTGTTAATTTTAGATGACGAGATATTCTACTTAAGCCCTTCACTGAAACTAATCCTTAAAATATGGAGTTCTGTTACCACATCAACTCGTAATCAATAAGATAAAAAAGCAATTTCTATCGCTTCAGGTGTTGTAACTTTCATTGAAGTGAGTTTGGGGACTTGTGGACTCGCGAGATCAATATCTCCTCGTGTAACTGCTCAGCGTAAGACACCAGAACTGTCTTGTAGTTGTACAGACTGGTTTACTGACGTGAGGCTTTCCTTGCTCGACCAGTGAGATTAAACCTATCTTTATTTCTACAGGGTCACATGGAGGAGGAAGGGGGGACAACAGACACCAAACACGAAAAAGACAGCGGCGTGGGGCGTACAGATGAAAGTACGCGGAACGATGAGAGCTCTGAGCAGGTCAGTATCTGTGTATGTTCATCTTAAATATCATCAAGCATATTGTATAAGCAGGAATTTTAGTGAGGAAATAATTTTTGCATTATTAGTGAGGGTGCTTAGGTCGCCTACATTAAATATTGCTAAAATTTTATTGCGTTTGATTTGTGATGGCTTTTTTAATGAGCATTTTGAATTAAAATTACATCTTGCTAAAAATAGAATACCAATTTTTAAGGACAAATTCATTTCCTAAATTTGTGCCTTGCTAAAATTTCCACTTGTACAGTTTATGGTGATCATTACAATGCATTGGTTTTACATCTTTGTTACCGATATTTATAATAACTAATCAAATCATTATTCAAAAAAAGTTTTGTTTCAAAATATAGATAGAAAAACCTTTTCATCTCCCCACGTGACCGATAAATAAGGTCTTTTCATCAATGTTTCTTTTTGATTCTTTGAATTTAATCATCTTTCCCTTTCATCTGCACATCTTATCAGGGAATCAGGAATATTGATCTCTGATGGGGGGCTACGTAGAGTAACTGTGTGGCAAATCTCGAGGTTTACTGATGGATGCAGTTAAAATATCAGACACCTGCCTAAAAATTCATCTGTTATGATTGAAAGAAAAAATTATCAAGGCATTCTGTCAACTTCATTGATTGACAATGGAGTTATATAAAAAACTCCGTTTTAATTATTGAATGAATTTTTTTGTTTAAAGAAAGAACTGTTTAAGGGGAGGGGGTGTTCCTATAATTTATGATGAGGAAACTGAATCTTTAGGTGTGAGAAACACAGGAGAAAGTGATTAGCACTTGATGAAATTATCAACAGTAAGATACTGTATCAATGGATTATGGTGTTTATAAGGGTTTGGGATTATTTATCTATAAGATCTCCCTTTCATGTTACTGGTTTCTTTATTGAGGTACAATTAAAGACTTGAAGCTCTTCCAGGGTTGGTTCATGTCCCGCCAGGCAGATTCAGTGGGGGACAGAGTTTACACACCAACAACAGGCTTATCAGGGGAATACACTGTAGAGCATACAAAAATCAACCCAATACTTAACTGAATGTAATTTCTCTAAATCTGTTATCAGTGGAGAGAAATGGTTTTCTTTCCTTGAAATATTCCATTTTTCAATTCCTTTGATCTTTTGGTTTTCAGTCTTTTGATCTGGAAGTAATTGAATTCTGGAATTGTCAGATAGTGGGATTAAAGCAGATTCCATTCTTGGGAGATTTTTTTTGAGAGATCTAGATACTTTGGGAAGGGGGAGTAACTCTTAGCAGGAAAAAATAAACCTAACACTAAAAAAATTTCAAAGGAAAGAAAGAAAATGAACTACCTACTTAGTATTGTACTTGTTGAACACAAATAATAGCTTTTGAAGGAAAAGTATCATTTTGTAGGATGAGTTAACCACTGCTCCAATTCATTTTTGCTAAATTTTGTTAAATAATATGATAGTCTTAAATGTGTATCAGACACAAGATTTTTTTTTATCTAGTACATGTATTATTCTGTTGATTGACAGTTTGCCTGATATCCTTTTCTTACAAAACACTATATTACTTCACATACTGATTATCTGATAATAAATTGAGAGAAAAGTGAAACAAGAGATAGCCATCACGAACACCAACATGCAAACAAAAGACTCGAAGCAGAATAGGTCTAGAGTCGTGGGTCAAAATTGTGTAGATAATAATCTGGGGGACCTGTTTTGAATTGAATTATTTAGGATCAGTACTCATTTTATTCCAACTTTAATTTTAATTTGCCTCAAAGCAGAAGCTTACACCTCATTTGCCCCCAGGATTATGTAGCTGTTTTTTTTCATTGAAAATACATGTTGCTCAGACAGATAGAATTGTATTTATAAGTGAGGTAGCAAGTCAACTAACCTTTTAAGACCTATCTTTAAAATAAATGGATATTGATAAAAAATGACAGGAAGAAACATTTTTTATAGAATTTCACCTGAATTGAACTTCACCCTATATACTTATTTATGATATTTTCATCAAAACAATTTTTCTATTTAGACGTATCATTAATTTCACTGATTTTCTATTGAGATATTGACCTTTATAGGATTTTGGTTTTTTTTTTAAGGATCCATTTGATACAGAGTGCACAAACTCTCCTGCGGCAACGTCAAAGTTCCGACGTAAGGAGCAGAATTACAGTGACGACAGTGTCTTGTCAAACGAAGTGACCGACGTTACGGATTACGGCAACGAATGTGACAGTTTCCGAGCTCATATAGAGAGTCGTTACGTGAATAACGGTATGGAATGTTCCCCTCAGAAGGGCTCGGTCAGAAAAGACTCGGTGAGCAGCATCGAGCGTGAGCTGGCTCTACTCAACAAAGAGATGGAAACCATTCACATGGAGTGTCAGGAAATGTGTGATAAACATGCAAAGGACATGGATAAACATCAGCTTCAACGAGAAGCTTTGCAAATTAAAAGTCCACGAATTGTGCCTAGAATGGGAACAAGACTCGAATATTTAAGATATGTGCAATTATACGACAACCCAAATTCTCTGGATCGTCGTGATACGTTACCCAAAGCTGCCAGTCAGCAACCAAGAACTCAGTGTGAGAAAGACGCGTCCACAACCACAAGTGCTTATAACACAGGAGAGAGCTGCAGAAGTACGCCTCTAACACTAGAACTGAATCAAGGCTCAGAGGAGGGGGACTTCAAAAACTCTATGTTGTGTCTAGCTCCATCCAACGCTAATGTTTCAGCATTAAGTGACACTGAGAAACAAACACAGACTCCGTGTGGACAGAATGGTGGCTCGAGTGATGACTACCAGTCCATTGTGCCTGATCACGAGTCGGCAACTCTCCAGAAACAGAACTGTATGGGGGAGTCGCTACAGAACCTATACATGCAGTACGCTGACGTGATGTACACTAACCAAGCCAACCTAGAGCACACTATAGCTATCAAGCAGAAACTCTTCCAGCAACAGATTGAACAGAACCCCATGAGGAACAGGAAAAACAATGGACTTCCCCTGCAGCCTTCTGTCTCTAGTGCTAGCTCTGTAAGTGGACAGGGCGAGGTAAAATCTAGAGACAGTCCAAATGTCTCCAGAGATAGTCCAAATGCCACTCCACCAGACAGCAGTGGACAGATGGAGTGGGTCGTGAAGCGCCGTCCAGACGGAACTCGCTATATCACGCGTCGTCCAATGAAAAGTAAGCTTCTGAAAGAGAGAGCAAAGAAAATTTCAGAAGAAAGATGTGGAATGACAACGGATGATGACGCAATGAGTGAACTGAAATTTGGACGTTATTGGTCGAAGGAAGAGCGTAAAAGACATTTAGAAAAAGCACGTGATCACAAACGAAAACGAGAATGCATGATGAGAGCCAAAATGGAAACTCTGAAAGAAGCAGAGGAAAAGAAAGAAATAAACATTGTAGAACTCAGTCATCGAAAAATGATGAAGCATAAAAATAAGAAAGTGTTAGACAATTTTGTGACAGTTCAGGAAATGCTGGCTCACGGAAGTCGTGTGTCTGATGGGAAGACCTATAATCCCCTCCTCTCCGTGACAACAGTTTGATTTCATCTGTGTGATAGTGGATGCTTGGATTATTAATTTGCATAAATTTGCATAAATGTGATATACTGTGTAGTAATGTGATTATTCAGAGAGAGAGAGAGAAAGAGAGAGAGAGAGAGAGATTAAAGAATTTCTTGTATAATATATTTAAACATGTTTTTTGTGTTATATATATAAATGTATATGGTGTTCCACTGAAACATTTTTTTTTCATGGAGTTTTGTTTCAGCCATGGAAATAACTGATTCTGCAAGATACAATATGTCTTTGTTGGTAGATGAAAGTTCTTTATTATTATGGATTGGTGGTTGCATATTGCAGCTGTAAATTAAAGTGCTCTAAGTCATGAATATATATACTTCATTCACATGTGATATTTAAGTAGTAGTGTATGTAGAGTTCTGTTGATGTCGGATATTCACCGTCAGAGGTGTAAGTCAGGGAGAGAGATTTTCCCCCTATTCTATTCATCTTTTTTGTTTCCATGTTTCACAATGACAGTGAAAAAATTCATTAGAAAATAAATTGTCATTACTTTGAAAAGAAATGAACCAATGTAAAATCCACACTCTGTGCATTGCTTTCTTATGAAAGCATATCCTCCAAATTTTCACTATTATTAAGTATAACATATTGTACCAAAAATTGTACTGTCATTTGTTATACAGATTGTAAGAATTCCACTTGTTCTGAATTACTGATTGTTAGTCCCTGTATATTATACTATAGTAATAAAATATTAAACATACATGTAAAGAGCACCGTAAAAATTCTTAGTGTCTAAAGCAAGATATATCAAAACTCCTGTATACTAGTCAAATTACAAAATCACATAATTTAATATTTCATAGACTTTGTTTATTTTGTCTGTTGTTATAAACCTGGTTTAAGTTTCTGATCCATGTGTAGAAACATACATCACCTGTGATCACGTGCTTAGTTACAAACGTTGTCAGTAGAAACTGTCGTCATGGTAACATTTTGACAGATTTTGTGCTTCATTTTCCTGAATTCAGTGATATGAGAACATGAATAAATTATTGTTTTATATTTGTGACAAGAATCTTGACTTTGTTCTTTGTTGACATTGCTGCTTATTGTCTTGAGTGACTGCCTGTCACAATCTTTAAGTCACGATCGTAAGAAACAGTCATAAGATATGCCTCTGTAGAAGAAGAATGAGATTGGATGAAATTCAAATTCAAAATTTACTATGCGTGCTCATGTGTTCCTTTTCACAAACCCCCCACTCTACAAAAAAAAAAATATCTAAGTTGCAAAAATCTTAATTTTCTATTACATTTGATCAATATTTTATTATTGCTTCCTTAAAGATATGTATGCCGTGTTAAACAGTATTTTTGCACAGGTGAAACCGAACAAAAATTTCTGGAGTATGATAAGCTACCAAAAATGAAGCATTCTTGCAAATTCGACGAAATTTTATTCGGTATTAACAAAGTACTGGTCAGGAAAAGAGCACGATATTCTTATGCATATTTATAAAGGACTGACGTTTATCCTGGATCTGCGCATGTGCGCGGGAAAAGCATCGCGAGAATCATCAGGTCGAGAAAAATATTTTTTGTGACGTCTGTTCAGTGAGGGACACAAATAGACCAATCAGCTCAATGAGTTGCATTTAATGCATTTATGGGTTACTACATAAAATACTACATGTGTTTTTCAAAAAGGCTAGTTTTTTTAAATCGCTCTCAGAAAGACTTGATGCATTATGAACATTATTATCTACAAATCCAATGCTCATGTTTTCATACAAATGATTAACAATGATGAAAATTAAAGTTTCCCCACTCCATTGTACAGGTCCGTTTGTTTAGAGTTTCCCCGTGCTGTACTGCTAGTGGACATTTTCGGTTGGGTGAACATTTACGGATCTTCAGTGTAGAGCGCATTATGCGCAAAAAATATTTTATGTCAAGTACAATGTATGGAAAGTAATTTAAACTGCTATATTTACACCCTGAATGGGATATCGTCAGTTATCCCTATTGGTTTTTTAATATGAACCACAACACATATGTAGATGAAACTTACATACCATACATTTTGCCTTCTTAGAAATATACTTTGGCTAATAAAAAAAATTGGTCAAGGAATTCCAGGCCTCTAAAAACTATTCCAGTTTGAGGGCACAACCAAGCATTTCGATGAACACCATTAAGAAAAATTAATTCAGGTAGGTAGCATCGTTTTTTTTTAAAGTGGGTGGGGGGAATAGAACAGTTAGAATAAAAATCAACTAGCTCGAAGAAATCTGACAAGTAAAATAGGTTCCAATATCTTTCACTACTAAATTTTATTCATTTACTACAATTTACTGCCAAACTCCAAATTTCACTTTCGAATTAGCCCGAGCCAATGTTGATAACCTACTTGCAAGATTTTTTATATTATTTTCAAGGGGTCAGAAAAACTGTACGTGGTTCATATGTAAAGAATATCATTATATTATTTAGTAGTATTCTGGTTTTGGCATTCGGTATATTGTGCAGATTTATACATGATATTCTGTGGAATACTTTTTGTTGTTTTAAACCATTAAGAAATGCAGAATCGAATGTATTTAATAACCATTTTGATTGATCAAATTATATCATTTGTTTGTATTAGTTATTTCATTTTGACACAACATGGTTTCCACACTTCTTTATCCATAGTCGCTGACATCTGTAGAAGTTCACCCAACCAAAAATGTCCATTGAAAAGACAATTGCACGTGATTATTCCTCGGTACAAAAAGCAACCAACTTTGAGGTGCTCTCAATATTGACAATCCCTAACTCACGTGTTTGTAGTAAAAACGTAGTAGACCATCATGCTTTTCGGTTCATTCACGAGATTGGACCATTGTTTGCTGTAAACATGCGAGACAACGTGATCATGAATATTTCAATAAGAGGCGGTTTTTCATCCGACACGGAGAGAAAATAATTTTTACCAAATAATATTTCAAAACTTTTAAAAGTGATGGAGTGGAATTGTCTTATTTGCAGATAGTATATAACTTATATAACTTGATGAGACACCACATATATTTATTACTTTTAAAATAAAACACTAATACGGCATATATAGCTTTAATGATTATTTAGAAAGTTACAGACTGGTGAAGTTTTAGTTGTAAGCTTTTTTGATAAAATGGCCACTGAGTTGCACAGGAAATGTAGAGAATAAATCAAACACCCAACACACACTATAAGCAAGTGTAAATTTTCAATGAAACTAATTAATCCTTAAGGTATGTTTATTCAGATAAGTTAAGTGTCAAAACGTTTAAAAAAAAAGATTCTAAAATTTCAATAATCGCAGTCCAAAAATGTAAAATACAACTGCTTTGTATTCATAGTCACAATGGATACGTAAAGGTGGCGTTTCCCTTTGATTTATTGATTAGGTGTTGTTTACGTCCCTCTCGAGAATTTTTCACTCGTGTGGAGACGCCACCACTTGTAGGTTTAGAGCTATAGATTTTGTCCTATGCTTGGAACTTACAGCCATTGAGCAGTGAGGGATTTTTTCCTTGCCAGCACCAACTGTGTACAAGTGTTGGATCCATATTTAAAAATAAAGACTACACCTGATATTTCCTAGAAATAAACATTGACCATGGCTTCCAAACTTTTCAATTACAAAAAAACTTTACATGACCTGGATATCGAGTAACATAGTCCTCTATCGTGTACATGTTCCTCTTCCCCATATAACTATAGTCCTGCTGGACACGTTATTACAAGTGACGTAAATATGGTTAACAATGAGGAGATAAGATCAATACTTTTAAAAGGTACTGAATAAAGGGAACCACGATCATTCAACTGACGTCGGAATTTCATAAATATTAATTATATTATGGTTTCTGTTGAAGATTACGCCAGACGATGGGCCAGATATGAAAAAGAAGACGTCGAAAATGTGTCGGAATGGATTAAATGCATCAGATGCATGTTAAAGTCGCGTATTAAAAGGGGCATATATGGAGGAGCAATATGAAAACCATCTATCCTTCTGTATTCAATACTGTAGATCACTGAATTTTCGCACACCTTATTTTCGCGAGATAATCATTGACTCTTTTTTAGCGAGACAAAATTTACACGAATTGTGGCCATTGCTCTTTATAATTTTAAGGAATTCTATTATACGCTAGAATGATATTTTTCCGAACATACTGTCTCGCGTAATAACGCGAAAATAAAGTTCTCGCGAATAAAAAGTGATTTACAGTAATCCAGAAGTAAAAAAAAAATTAGATAATTTACATGATCAGTACGCACTGGCCCCTGCTGACAAAGCAGGTAACAATATTGTCTTTGTTAGGATCATTATATAAATTGTACTTTAGAAAAACAATGATTTAATTCTACAAGTGGCAATCCAACTAACTTACACTTTAGGGTTCTAAGGAAGAAATTCTTCAAAATCATATGTCAGTTTTGGATATTTTTAAAACCGACCGGGGTATCCCACAGAGCCAAGATGAATTTAACTACCTTATATTCAAATGTATAATGGATTCCGAAACTTCATATTAATCCTTACAAACAAACTTACATTGTTGGTTCCAGTTAATGTTCAACAAAGCCTCTTTCTTTACTCCTCACTAAGATATCAATAAAAAAGGAACTCGTTAATTCATTTACCTGGTCAGTGGTCATTTGCAAAATTATTTTGTTAAAACACATTCTGGTTGCACACACACGTACTCTGAAGTTGACATTAAAAAGATGCTTGAGTTTCTGGTTGACAATATCTAGGAGGGTTTTGGAGACCAGGTATTTCAACAATCTATTGGAATTCCCATGGGCACCAACTGCGCTCCTTTATTAGCATACCTATTTTTGTATTCATATGAAGCAGCATTTGTGCAAAATCTTATGCTTGAAAAGAAAACACTTGCTGTAGTCTTCAACTCGTCATTTAGATATATCAACGACGTATTGTCAATTAACAATGGTAATTTCCATTCCTATGTCTATACGATATATATCCTGGTGAACTTGAGATAAAAGAAACCACAGAGTATAACACATCTGTTTCATACTTGGAAATTTTACTTGAAAAAGGTTGGTCCTTCATTTTAAAAATTACACCATGAGAAAAAATGTATCGAAAGTGGGGGAGGTGGTGGGGGCTCTCACGGAAAAGTAAACTTTTTTCAAAAAAATATATATATCAAGGTCTGTGTTTCCATAGAGGAGGTTGGATCCAATACTCTACTTCCTATGCATACCTTCCCTCTTCACAAATGCAGCAAGCGAACAAAGAGAAATAACTCTCGTTAAGTCCTTCTTCCCTAAAAAGTCTTTTCAGATCGATCATTGAGTCTTCTCTGTAATTTGTTTATTAGTTTCTTCCTTAATCAATGTGTAGTATTAAACCATAAATAACGTACTAGTATAATTTATGTGAGATAAAAATGCAAATTTTGTTGAAATAAATAGTCACGACATTTTCCAAAGTCACATATCATTTTTGATGAACAATTCTGCTTAAAATATATGTACATATATATACTTACATTCTTTTGAAAATCTATATTAAAATAACCATTAAATATTATATTTGTTTCTATTAACTGAAAAATAATTATAAGGAAAACTGTATCATTTTAATGATGAGTTATTTTGTAAGGTAAATAAATACATTTGTAAAGGTTCACAGTATAGGAAAGGAGTGTTCAAAGTTACTTATGACAGATACTGATACACTTTAACACAGGCTGTTTTTTCTTCTACCAGCCACAGGTTGTCGTGTTTGTCCACAGAGATCCCCCGTGGTCGTGATATCCCATCATCCTTTGTCAGGATATAACACAGGAAGTCCCCGTTCTGGCTGATCAGGTGTACAGCATTATTGGCGCTGTCTGCGATAAGGATGTGACCCAGACTGTCGGTAGTAACACCACGCGGATCAAATTTTTCTTCTAACGTCTGTTTAAGGACTTTCCCGTCATACTTAAACCGAAGATTTCCAGACTTGTTCAGTACGACCAATTTATTATTTGAATCAGAAACACAGATATCGTCGTTGACATTCTCACAGACAAACCTTGGATTAATAAAAATTCCCTCCCCGTTCTGATCTGTCCTGAATTCCTGGATCATCCTCCCACTGCTGCTGTACTTGACCACTCTCGCTGTATATAAAAGACCCATACAGACCAGGATATCACATGATCTGGTACAACACAGTCCTGTAGGATTATACTCAGTATTTATAAGTTTTGTTGTCTGTTTATTGAGTGACACTCTGTAGATTACTTTATTGATGTATTCAGAGTAAATCAGACTTCCGTCCTTCATCACAGCCAGACCAGATGGTTGACCGTCAGTACTGATGTTATCCAGCTCTGTCTCTGACCTGTCTATCAGTTGTATTCCTGGACCATTACCACTGATGTACGCTGATCTATCATCACCACAACTCACATTATATAACTCTCTCTTTTGAGTTTTTGTTTCGCTAAGTTTAACTGAACGTCTCGATACTTTTTTGATAGATGGTTTTACGTTTGAAGACCTAGACTGATCATAAACTCGCAAGCTATCATCGCTTGATTTAAGATGGCTGAGTTGACCTCTGATGAATTTACCAAACTGATGCTCATTTTGAGATTTTTTCATCTCACCAATTGTAAATGAAGGCATAGTGAGATTTATTTTTACTGGAAATTTCAATCTCTTGAAAGTGTCAGGATTTCGCTTTCGGTACAATATAAGGTCGGTGGGATGACTTGATTCTGTAAGAGTTTCAAATTTCTCAATCAATTGATCCATGTTTTGTTCAAAGCTTTCCATTTCTGCTGTATATTGAGATATTTCCTTTAATGTTTCTCTCTCGTCTTTCGAGGATTCATCCAAGGCTTCCTTCAAAATGGTATTGATATGATCTATAAAATCCTGAGCTTGTTTCTTCATTTTTTCTCTTATAAATTTATGACTGGTCTTTATTCCGCTTTCTCCATTTTTGAAATCTTTTATTCTTTGAATAATCTCAGACTTGTATTGTGTCTTCATCTTAGTCAATTCGTTTTCAGTTTCAGCCTTTTGTTTCTCGTACATATCCTGTAATTTCCCGATGGCGTGTTTTCCATGCTCTTCCTGAATGCATGTAATACACACCGGGACTTGGCAATCTTCACAGCAAGCCTCGTAAGCTTTACATGAGTGGACCTCACACATTTTGATCTGATTGGTTGGATGAAGTCTCTCAGACAGACGGACGATGTTGTGTCCAGAGGGAACTTTGCTTTTAAGATGGAAGACTTTACATCGAGGACAGAGTTCATCTCCACACGGAACACAGTGGAAGACAGCGGGCTCGTCCTCGCAGTATTGACATCGAATGACGTCTTGGGCTTGTGATCGGGCCATTGTAATACAACCTTATATCCTGTAAAATAAAGTATAATGAATATAAAATTATATATTCCGGTCTTGTTTAACAACCCCATCCTATCGTACGGAAATGCTAATCTAGCCAGGGGAAAGGTTTTGGGTAATTAAAAAAAGCTTCGAATTCTTTTTTTTTATTTAGAAAAAAATTGAAAATAACTTTAGCCTTTTTTGTCTAGTAGATTTAATGCTTGGCAAGAAAAGAACCTTTTACTTAAAAATTGATAAATACACCTCTTGTGTAATAATATTGACTGAAAAAAGGAACATTCATGAGGTTTACGTATTGAAAGCCGATAATAATATGGGACTTTAGAAATGTAATGTAAACAGAAAGTGCTTGTATATATTAATTTTATAGAGGTTAGTAAAGACATGCATAATACAGGGGATGCTCACTCCTCCATGGCACCTGATGTTTTGGAAGTCCGTGTTTGCTCTGCTCCTATTTTGTATTGTTTTATGGACTTTTGATGTTTTTAACATATTTTATTGAAATAAATCAAATGGATCGGAAAACTCCTTTTGATCTTAAATACTGTTCGATATCTTCACATATTTCACTCCAAATAAAATTCATGACACATTAATAGTGACTATTATTATTTTCATAGACAAATGTATACCCCATAAAATCTCTCTGCCTCAAATACATGCTCAACCCATATTTTTTTCTTTAATATGTGTCGTACAATGTTATGAAAGTATCAGACATTTTTATTAAATAATTTAGCGGTAGAAATTGGATTTCATAAACTTACGCAAAACCCATTTTGTGAATTATTTAGAATGAAATTGGAGTCGAAGTCCATTTTGTTTTCGAATGTTCACGAGAGAAGGATTTACAAGTTAAATATATTTAAAAAAATAACCAAGGATATATAGATTCATATCAATGTTATGTTGCACCCAATATTAAGGAGCCTTGCGATTTGGGAAAGTTTCTGCACCGTGCTTTTACCGTGGTATTAATAGATATAAAGAATGTCATACTGTCTAAATAAAACAAAAATTGTTTAAGAAAAATAACTTGTACATTCTCCACCAGGAAACTGATTGAATAATTATTATGGAAATTATTTTAAAAAATACCTGCGCTATGCTCTACTATTTATATGCTATAAATCTATACGGTATACAATGTCTTAATATTAACATAATAAAGTTACTTAAATTGAACTCTTACAAACATTGTCTGCAATGACAAAAATGATTCCTAAATAATTATTGTTCTTGATTACGAGTGAAAAATGTTTTTTAAATATCCAACAAAGGTGGCATGATGAAAATCCCTATCTTGATATGACGTTGTTACGCGCCAAAGTCATTTTTATGGTTGGTTGGAAAACTTGCGTGTTCCTCTACGATAACTGGCAAAAATGGGGTTTCTTTGGTGGAAAAGTTAAAAACAAACTACACGGCAACATTATGTTTCTTTTTTATTCACCCTCAGTTATGACATGATTGCAAGAAATCATTCTAACTGCATATATGCAAAAGTGATTTCAATACCCAAGGTGCATCCATTCTCACTTTAACATAGGCGTCGGAACCAGAAGGGCTAAGGGGAGGGGTAAAGCCCCCCCACTCTTTTGCAAATATATATACATAATATAGGCATTTAAAATTGAGGTTTACCTTTTGTGTTAGTTTAGCCCCCCAATTTCAATTAAATTACCCCCCCCCCTCACTTTCAATTAGCTTCCGACGCCTATGTTTATTCTTGAAGACGTCGCGCATAGTATTGGGGTTCTAAATTGTGTAACTTGTAACACCGTAAACGACGGGCGTTTGTATTTTTGGTCATTCTATCGTTTTGGCTGGATGGATTTTTCTGCTAATTTGTATGAAGCATCTATAACATCCAGTGATGATGTCCAACAAAATTCATTAATAAATTCCCCAAACTGGCCAGTTCCAACTGTTCGTAAAATTGGAAGCATTCCGTAACATACCTTAATCTTGACAAGTAACAAGAAATGATGGAATGTTTGGTTAAACTTTTTTTACTATATAACATGTTCTTTTGGTAAAACTAAAGTATAAATGAAATGTGCAAATCAAGAAGTTGTCAAATATTTCTTTTAAAAAATATAAGCAAGTAAGAGGAGAGATTGAGGAAGTGATTTTGATGTCTAGTCGGTTTTGTTACTATGGCACAAATATGCGTATTTTCGTATATCACGGGACGTATATCATTAATTTTAGCTATATTCTTTTTTTAATGGAAAAACTTATTATAAATAAAATCTTATTTTTAACATGTGCATATGAATAAAATTTTATATTAAAAGAAATAATAAAAAATAAATAATTTTCAAGAAAACGAGAGCAAAAATTGGATGTCTAGTCTAATTTGTTACGCCTTTAATTTTTAACGTTTTTACGCTAAGACGACGTATGCAACAACGTCAGATATATACGAGGGTTGTCCCGTAAAATCGTGGACAAGTTGTTTAGTTTGAAAAATAATCATCACTGCGTTCTGAAATTTTCACCACTTTTTAGTAGATAAATTATTAATATACATAGCAAATTTCAAATAGATATATGCATAGGTACACAAATTGTGATATTTTATGTTATGTACTGTATCGCCCTACGGCGCACGGATGATAACGTCAAAGTATCTAAAACAGCGTCACGTTTCATCTTTGCTAAACTTAAAGTTGGATAAGCCCCACTTAAATTTAGAAATTTTATTGATTTACATATGTGAGTATCTATAACCAGTTAAGAAACCAATGTGGCACACTCATGCGATCTTCTGAATATTTATTAGCAAGTTACAGACAGTATTCTCACCATCATTCAACTAAAAGAGAATCTCACATCGACGGTCGACAGTGACAGCGTCCTTTGCTATAACAAATGGCAGTCTGTCCATATTTTTTTGTAATATCTGGGGACTCGACCACGAAGACTTCACTAAGAAAACTTTCATTTCATTTATATACTAAAGATCTGGTGATATTTTTCATATCTTCTTTCTTCTGTATTCATTTTAAGTCTCTTAAGGCGTCATTACAACATCCTAATCTATCTGAACTGCTCTCCGGTGCGCCGTAACGTCATAAAAAGTCGCCATTTTTCGTGTATTGTGTTTATTACTTTCCCATTTCAAATGCTCGTGAAACTGACAAAAATTAACCAAATGCCTTGAATTTTTTAAAAAGACGACAGATTTGATTAAGGAATGGAATTAGGATAATTTTCATCCTAATCTTATGTATTGAAAACTTTTATTACGAATTAATTTTTATGTCTTCTCTAATATAACCTTGCTATTTTTACCGTGCGCCGTAGGACCGTACCTTGTGCATATTCAAGCAGAATAAAATCTTTATTTTTGAATATATATTATCAAAAACATTATGATTCACTTAAATATGATAAATAAACATTTACTGAAAATTTCAGCTTAGTGCGCCCATCACTTTTCGAGAAAAACGCTTTGTCCACGATTTTATGGGACAACCCTCGTATATTTTGACGTTACAAAATCAGCCCCAATACTGTGCGCGAACCAATCAAGGGCCCAAGGGGGCATGAACAATTGTGTGTAAATGTAATCAAAAAATTATCTCCCGTAATACGCAAGGGTTTTTAGCTTTTAACCACTTTCTTTATGTGACGTCATATATTTCATGCCTGAGAGGTTTTCAGCACCGATTTTAGTGCACCCTGACCAAATGTAAGATACACCACTGACTAATTTCCGTAATTTTAGGCAAAATATTTTGGAATATTATGTTCTCATTGGTGTTTTTCCCTTTCAGTATGCCAGAGACCTTATACGGAATTATAAATATAAGAATCGTATTTGCTCTGCTCCTATTTTGTATTGTTTGAATGAACTTTTTAATTCGACATACTGTTCGTAATTTCCCTACATTTCATATTAACAGTGTATTTAATACCGAATTCCCTCTATTCTGAAACGAAAGTAGATTCTCCTTTGTTCAAAATCAAATGATCAAAATACCAAACCTAATGTGCTAAATTAGAGAACCCCGAAAGAATGAGTTGAAAAGAAGAAAGCAGAAGAGATTATATGGTACATGTAAATGTAATATTCTACCCCGACTGTACACATACCTGTAGGAACACGGCCACAAACCAGCTACAGAAAAATGTAAAGGCACCGTGTAATTCATGGACTGGAGTCTTGGAGTGGAGTTATGGAGTGGAGTTTGGAGTCAATTTTTGGAGTCAAGCAAAATTGCGTTTGTTAATAGAAATAGAGATCAGAAGAAACTAGTTTTTTCACTTAAAGCATAAACATTAATAGAACACACACACGTTGAATTAACAATTCAAGGATTGTTTTTAGCTAACAAGCACACAATAATTTTGACTGTGAACAAGCACTCTACCGGTTACCTCTCATATATGTATGCTCTCTTTTTGGGGTTCATTTAGGCTTTATTTTTTTTATATAAAAAAATATTAATTTGTATTGCTTGCATAAATATTAATTACCCCTCTGTGTCCCCCAAATTATTTGGATTAAGGTATCCTGACATTACATAAACTAAAAATAAACGGTCATTCACCACAGTTTAATCAGCATCTCTGAAACTGTGTGAACAAGCCTGACCTTTCACTTAGTCTCAAGAGTAAAAAAATTCTGTTAATTATCTATATAGATGTATCTATATATCATTTACCCTTTATTCTTTCTAACTCAGCATTTTGAGTTTATCAACCAGATGTGGGTACCAGTAAATGAATTTGACAGTTCGCCTATAAATTTGATATTTTAATTTCTACAACTCTTCCAGTGTAGGGACTCTCGTGACTTTTGTTTCAATGTAATTATATAAAGCTGGTTACATTATCTTGATTCATGTATATTTTAGCTTCATTCACATCCTGTCCCTGTGTACTGTATAACTTTCTGTAAATTCCAATTAGTCATAGATTTCATATTTATAATGCTTTGTAAGTGAAATTTTATTAAGTCTTCGGTCAATTCTTGTCAATGTTAGACGCATGGAATAAACTGTTGAATAAACTGTTGAAATTGCTATGATTGGGTTCAATTTTTGAATGTAACACTTAGAATAACAATTCTTTGAGGTTATGTAACTGAAAGATCTTCATTATTACTTATTATGTTACCTAAAACAGTGACAGTACATCCTGTTAAACATCAAATATATTAATCAAATTAGAGGTTTATCTTGACAACAGATTATTTTAGAATATTAAAAACAATCATACAAATGTCATTTCTGAAAAAAAATCTGCATAATTATGTTTAAAGAAAATCTCAGACTCCAAAAATTGACTCCAAACTCCATTCCATAACTCCACTCCAAGACTCCAGTCCATGAATTACACGGTGCCAAATGTAAATATGGTTGCGGCTTTTTCATTGGTTGTTATCATTAAATTATTACCTAAATGCATTTTGCAGAGAATATCGTATGAGTCTATAGTTCATCCGGAAAAATAAATTCCGGAGCGACTTTAATGGTTACAATTCAGTACCTGAACCCATTTATGTAAATAACAAACAGTTTGTACTTATTTAAATTCTTCGATGATCTATGCGAATATTGCAAATTCTGATTATTAATATTTGTTGTACACGCAAGCTGGTGTATTGAGTCTCTTAATTAATCTGGCGTTTTAGTTAATATTGACTTGATGTTTCTACTTTCACTTCATGCAATACTGTCTTGTTATGTTCCCCAAACGAAGTTGGGGAACATATTGTTTTTACTCTGTTTCTTATTATGTTCCCCAAACGAAGTTGGGGAACATATTGTTTTTACTCTGTTTCTTATTATGTTCCCCAAACGAAGTTGGGGAACATATTGTTTTTACTCTGTTTCTTATTATTATTATTATTATTATTATTTTTCTTCTTCTTCCTGGGTACTTTTTTGTCCGGGAATGATCTTGTAAACTGTACGTCCGATGTAGGTAAAACCTTTTTAGGGTCAGTAGACATGTTATGTAGATTTGCGGAATCAAGGTCATTTTGCGCGCACGTGCTTGCAAGAGCGCGCACGTGCAACACGTGAAATGACCAATATAATGGATATTGCCATAACTTTTCTATTTTTTGATGAAATTTTTTGAAACTCATAATGTAAGGATACATTAGTAATATAGACAAGATGACATGTCAAAATAGCAAGATCTCACGCGCATGCACGTGCGCTTTGCTGTGATTGGCTGAAACTAAAGTCTCAATATCTTTCTTGTTTTTTGACAAAATCCTTTGAAATTTTGAACATAGCCATGCATTAGGATATCCTACAACATAATATATAGCAATTATCATAAAAACACGTGCATGCACGTGCGCTGCAATCTGATTGGCTGAAACTTTAAATAGCTATAACTCACGTGGTTTACAACCAAACGGGGTGGGATTTGGATCATAGATAGATATAATGGACTTCTACAAGAAGGTATGGTCACCATGCACATGCATGCACGTGCGTGTACATGCGCTGCAATCTGATTGGCTTAAACTTTAAACAGCTATAACTCCCTTGGTTTACAACCAAACGGGGTGGGATTTAGAACATAGATAGATGTAATGGACTTCTACAAGATGGTATAGTCACCATGCTCATGTATGCACGTGCGTGCACGTGAAAAGAGTAAAATAACAAATACACTTAAATGAGCGTATTTTTTAATACTTTTGGATTAAATACTTTAATATTTAGTATATCAAAATATATAGATTGTGTAGACAAGATGATATGGTCATTACGCACATGCATTCACGTGCGCAAGCGTGCAATGCTTAAATTTGAATGAACTTGGTACACTTCTGGGTAAACGTTGTTAAAGTCTTAAATGCATAGAGTTTGTCCTATTTAATGAAGCCTCCAGGGAATATGGCACCAAAAGGGAGTTGGGGAGCGTTTGGGGAACATCTGTAACGGTCCCCGTTACAATTAGCACTAGTTATTATTATTATTATGTTCCCCAAACGAAGTTGGGGAACATATTGTTTTTACTCTGTTTCTTATTATTATTATTATTATTATTATTATTTTTCTTCTTCTTCTTCCTGGGTACTTTTTTGTCCGGGAATGATCTTGTAAACTATTCGTCCGATGTAGGTAAAACCTTTTTAGGGTAAGTAGACATGTTATGTAGATTTGTGGAATCAAGGTCATTTTGTGCGCACGTGCTTGCAAGAGCGTGCACGTGCAACACGTGAAATGACGAATATAATGAATATAGCCGTAACTTCTTTAATTTTTGATGAAATGCTTTGAAACTCATAATATAAGTATATATTAGAAGCATAGACAAGATGACATGCTCAAAATAGCAAGATCTCACGCGCATGCACGTGCGCTTCATTCTGATTGGCTGAAACTAAAGTCTCAATATCTTTCTTGTTTTTTGATAAAATCCATTGAAATTTTGAACATAGTCATACATTAGGGAGATCTACAGCCTGATATAAAAGAATTATCATGAAAGCATGTGCATGCACGTGTGTTTGCAAGCGCGCGCACGTGCAACACCAGAAATGTCCAATATAATGGATATAAACGTAACTATTTAAATTTTTGATGAAATGTTTTGAAACTTATAATATTAGGATATATTAGAAGCATAGACTAGAGGACATGGTCAAAATAGCAAGATCTCACGCGCATGTACGTGCGCTTCGCTCTGATTGGCTGAAACTAAAGTCTCAATATCTTTCTTATTTTTCGACAAAATCCTTTGAAATTTTGAACATGGCTAGACATTATAAAGATCTAATGCATGGTATATAAGAATTGTCATGAAAAGCATACGCATGCACCTGTGCTGCAATCTGATTGGCTGAAAATTTAAATGTCTATAACTTTCTTAGTTTTCAACGAAACGGGATAAAATTTATAATATGACTAGGTATAATGGATTCCTACATAATGTTACTATAAAATTGAATGCACGAACATGCATTCATGCACGTGCACGCACGAAATACGCAAAATGGCCAATATTTAAAAAAAAAACATTAAAATGTATATTGTAAAGATTTTTTTTCATTTATTCTCACGATATATAGATATGTTAACTGTTTAGACAACATGCCATGAACATCTTGCATGTACATGCATGTGCCTGCGCATACAATGCGTTAATTGACATATAGTTGATATCATTGTAGCTTATATAATTCTTTGATGAAATCCTTCGATACTGATCATATTTTTAAAAATGGAATTAGGCACAAAAAGGGATTTGGGGAGCGTTTGGGGAACATCCGTAACGGTCCCCGTTACAATTAGCACTAGTTATTCTTATTATTATTATTTTTCTTCCTGGGAAAATTTTGTCCGCGAGTGATCTTGTAAACTACACATCCGACTTAGGTGAAACTTTTTTAGGGTAAGTAGGCATTTTTAGTAGATTTGCGGAATCAAGGTCATTTTGCGCGCACGTGCTTGCAAGAGCGCGCACGTGCAAAACTTATAATGACCAATATATAATGGATATAACCGTAACTTCTCTATTTTGTGACGAAATGTTTTGAAACTTATAATGTAAGGATATATTAGTAGTATGCACAAGATGACATGGTCAAAATAGCAAGATCGCACGCGCATGCACGTGTGCTTCGCTCTGATTGGCTGAAACTAAAGTCTCAATATCATTTTTGTTTTTTGATAGAATCATTTGAAATTTTGAACATAGTCATACATTAGGGAGATCTACAGCCTGTAATATAAGATTTATCATGAAAGCATGTGCATGCACATGTGCTTGCAAGAGCTCGCACGTGCAACACGAGAAATGTCCAATATAATTGATACAGACGTAACTATTTAAATTATTGATGAAATGCTTTGAAACTCATTTTGTAAGTATATATTAGAAGCATAGACAAAATGACAGGGTCAAAAAAGTAAGATCTCACGCGCATGCACGTGCGCTTTGCTCTGATTGGCTGAAACTAAAGTCTCAATATCTTTCTTGTTTCTCGTCATAATCCTTTGAAATTTTGAACATAGTTTTACATTATGAAGATCTACAGCATGATATATAAGAATTTTCATAAAAGCATGCGCATGTGCGCGTGCTGCAATCTGATTGGCTGAAACTTTAAATAGCTATATCTCCATTGTTTTTTGACGAAATTCTTTGAAACTTAAAATATAGTCATGAATTAGGATATCCTACAATATGATATAGAAAAAAATTCATGAAATCACGCGCATGCACGTGTGCTGCAATCTGATTGGCTGAAACTTTAAATGGCTATATCTCCTTTGTTTTTTGACGAAATTCTTTGAAACTTAAAATATAGTCATGAATTAGGATATCCTACAATATGATATAGAAAAAATTCATGAAATCACGCGCATGCACGTGTGCTGCAATCTGATTGGCTAAAACTTGAAATGGCTATAATTCCC
>NW_026928060.1:0-33347 GCF_032062105.1 Saccostrea cuccullata | reverse complement strand
AGTACAGCCAGTAACATCTTGATGAATATTCCTCTAACAGCCCCCTCTGTGTTCCAGCCAGGAAACATTCTGTGTTCTTCCACTCCCATTAAACCAAAGACACACAGACACACTGTGTCTCGAGCATCCATGCAGGATATTCATCTCGACCCCACAGAAAGCCCAATCAAGGGTCACGGTGTTAAAAGAAAAACAAAACCAGCATCTGCCTCCTCCTCAGGCTCTTCTGTGACAAAACCTCAGATCAGAAAACCAAGTGCTACTGTGGCTAGTCGTATCTCAGCTGTTAGACACTTCCCCCCTCGACCTTCTCCTGACCCCCTAAGGTCCAGTCCCCCTCCTCAACAGCTTCTTATAGAAAGCAGTGACTCCGATCACACTGACTCAGACTCTTGTAATGTGAGTGAGAAACGTAATGTGAAAACTAACAGAAATGTTCCTGTAGTAAAATCTACAGATACAGATAACGATTTTCCCACTACAGATTTTAATAATGATGAACTAAATGATTTAAACAGAACTGGAGGCAAAACTGCCCACTCTTCAGACAATGTTTTTAGTTCTCAGAGTGTGTCAGTTATTAAACCCCCTGGAGTTCATTTTTCATCTTCTGGTCACCCACTGCCAGTGATAGGAGATCAGGACTATAGATCCCCTGATTCTACACAGGGCCCACAAGACAGGGGGAACTCCCCTCACAGGGGTAACTCACCCCAGGGTCCATCACGGCCCAGTCCCCCTGTCCTCAGGAAGAAAATCTACACTGAGCCATCAGCTCAGTCCTCTAGCACAGCTACAGAGTCAGGACCAAGGAAGTTTGAAAACCAAGTAAGAAACTTGCCACTGAGTAATAACTTTTTGACCAACCCCAATAATAATGTTCCCAGGGTGTCTGAAGTGTCTCAGAATAACCCAGGAAGAACTGTGAATAGTGCTAAACCTGTACTTCAACATGCCCCCTTGTCTCTCGGAAGTGTAGCTGATGATGACTTGTTTGATGGACCTAATCCCTCCTCCCCCTCACAAAAAACTCCCAGAACACCAAGCACGGGAGAAATGAACTCTTTAGTACTGGGGCTCAGTAGGGGGAATAATGTACAGCTGAAAATTCCTCAAGATCCTTCTGTGGACCCCATTCTACCTGCTGTTATGACTGCTAAGAGTAGTGACCTAACAACTTTCTCCCAGAGGTCCCCTGGAAGATTCAGTCGCTACAATCCAGAACCTCCTCCACCTCCATTTTCCCTGGCCATGGTGAACCCCACAGAATCCCGACCAAGGATATTACGGACTCCACCACTTAGTCAACCAGTAGAACAAAACAGGGCAGAGCAGCATACTCCTCCCAGGCATTCCCCTCGTCAGGAGGCCAAGAACCAAAGTCCCTATCAGATTTATGATGATAGGAGAATCCCCACTCCTAAAGACCACAGGATGGAAGAGGTTTCTTCAGATTATGGCAGATTCAACCCAGGCTCTGGTGATCAGTTTAGGTCTAATAAAGAGGGACCAGATTCATCACAGAATGATCATTACGCAAGATCAAGAAGTGAATGTGTAGACGAAAGGGAACAAAAAACAAGACAAAACAATTTAGGAGGATTAAACTATGAATGTGTTGACAATGAAAATACAAGTAGACAGTCACATGATTCAGAGGAGAAGATTTCATTGGCTGAGGTAGATCCTCTGTCTACCAATGACTGGTACAATACACCAGCGAATCATGCTGTACATATCTACTCTTCTGTCCAAAAATCAACTTCTAATCTTGATTACGATGTTCACTCTGCCTCAGGATACAGCCAGTCCAACCAAGAAAGGCCAGAAAAACCTCTAGAGGCGGACAAAGACATTCATGACAAGGTTGACTCAGATCTGACAGAGTTTCTTCCAATCCAGAAGAGACCTAGCTACTATGGTGACAGGCCAGCAACCTCAAGGAAAGACGTGGCTTCAAGATTAAGGTCTGTCTTCTTTAAGGAATCCATGGAGAAGCCACAGAAACATAATGTTTCAAATCCTAGTCCCATAAATGAAACAAATGACTCATCAAATAACAGAGGACACACAACTACACAAAACAAACCTAGAATTGCAAAAACACAAGAGAAAGATCAGTTAACTGAATATGGAAGTGAAAGCAGGAACCACATGTTCAGCAATAAGAGTGGGAGAGAAACCTCAGGGAGGGGCCAATCCAGTAAATTTAGCAGTCCAGCAATAACAACAGAAAAGCTTGAGGATGGAGGCAGGGTGGGGTCAGCATTTCTTCCCATACACCCACAGCCCCTGACTACTAACCCTGTAACAAAGCATGTAGTAGAGTCAGCAAACCAGGATCTAGCACATCCTGTCCCTAGAGACTCAGAAAATGAAGCCAGGGAAGTAGAAAGCAAGGATCAACAAACAGAAAGCAGGTAAAACAGTATACTACTAAGTTAGTTGTGTAAAATCAATTTACAAACAGCACCAAAAATATGAATTTCTAAAAGAATTAAATTTTAAACATTTGAAGCTTTATACATATAGAAAAATATAAATTGTGTACAGTATTAAAACAGGCTTATAATGAAGTGCCAGGGATGGAGGATTTTGCCTTGCTATAAGCATAATTCCTCATATCCATTAAGTTTATACTATAATTTAAATCCATAGGGAATAAAAATCACTTCATTGTAAGTGTCAATTCTTAATAAGCATTTTCAGTATAACTTTGTTCTACTGTAAATTACCTATTTGATCACTTTTTTGTATTAATTCCTCAAAATGGAAGAAAAAATGATAAAATTCTAATTTTATTTATAGAAATAAAATTTTGTGCATTTACAGACAAATTATCATTTCTGCCCATGAAGAACAACTTGCAACAGTTACGTCTCTTTGTAAACAGGAAATGAAGCTATTGTTAGGGGCTAAGTCTGGACACAAGGTGAGTACAACTTTATGGATGCTTTAACTGGCAATGATTTATGAAAGAAACAACATAACAAATAATATGTCATAAAATCATTTTTTTTTTAAATGTCATAAAGTTAGAACAAATTACCAATGTCTTTAAGTGAGTGAAATGTGACAATTACATGTAATTAATTAAAGTAAAATGTGAGTACTGTACATTCCTAAATATACAGGAGGAAATAATTCTTGTGTAACTTTGCGAGACACACCACTCACCAGATAAGACTACTTAATTTTCAATGGTGCTGAAATCCTTGTTAGATCTCTTCATCAACCTGCATGATGATCCTCTCACAAATTCTTCTTCTCGTGATTTGTGGTCTATAAGGGCCATTTTATGATATTTAGTATTGGCATAAAATAAGGAATCTACAGTACAATGAATGACTGATAAAGTGATCGACAGAGTAAAGAACATCATGGTGCCTAATAAAAGTTACACAGTAAATATACACATAGCAACATAATTTAAAGAAGGCAAAGTGAATACATCACCTGATGCAAAATGTGTGCACTTTATACATATTAACTGCAACAAAATTAGTTTATATATGTAACACATGATCACTGGCATCAGTGATATAATAAAAGTCAAGAAATAACAACATTATATCTAAAAATCAGAAAGTGAGTGTACATAATCAATAATAAAGACTGTAAGTAACTCAGGGATCTAGGAATGGAAAGCAGGAAGCTTGGCTCATTAAAAATTAGGGCATTAATTTAGTTGTAACCATTTGATTGCTTCATGGATTTGATACACTTATATATTCAGGATATATTTATATAATCATAATTCGGCTTCTGTCTTTTATTTCCTGTTAACTAAACAGATATAAGTAAAGTTTTAACATTTATAGTGACATATATAGATCAATTTTTTTTTTGTATAAGATGTAATATCAGGGTGGCTAGCCATGATGTGGACATAAAACTGACATTTCCTTCTCTTAAATCTCTCTAAATCTTTTACAGAATTCAGAAAGGAAAAGATGATAAATGTTGTGTTAGACATATTGTATGTATCTCTCTAAGCATTAATTTCATAATTCTGATAATAAACTGGAAATTTTTATGATGAAAGTTATGACAGTTTTCACATAAAAATGCATTTTTTATTACATGTGTGGGTACAAACCTGAAAAAGTGCCTCATGGCTGAATTGTTGAGTGTATATTTGTCTACCTATTTGTCAAACTGTTAATCTAGATTTTCAAGTGCAGCTTTCCTCAGCCTTTTGACTCCATCCCATCTGAAGCCAAGATACACAAACAATAAGATACACACAGAAAAGCATTGTGATTTAAGATGGAAATAAAAAAAAATCCTCTGCCCTGAATATTTATTTCAGTTCAAGGGCATGGAGTCTAGAAGTGAATCATTTCCACAGTAATTTATTAGCTCACCTGAACCAAAGATTCAAGTGAGTTTTTTTTCTGATCACATTTTGTTTGGCATCTGTCTGACCAGCCGTCTATCTATAACTATCCATCTGTCTATCTATAGACTTCTCAATGGTTCTACCTCTTCTCAAGCACTACTAG
Organism: Saccostrea cuccullata; assembly: GCF_032062105.1. Taxonomy (NCBI): domain Eukaryota; kingdom Metazoa; phylum Mollusca; class Bivalvia; order Ostreida; family Ostreidae; genus Saccostrea; species Saccostrea cuccullata. The sequence goes on along the minus strand of NW_026928060.1, from coordinate 28,842 downwards.
GCTAGTTTCAATCAAACTTGCCACAAAGTATTCTGGGATAAAGGGGATTCAAGTTTATTTTCCCAAGGAAGGGTATGTAACATCTTCCAAGGAAGGATTAATGTTCTTTCAAGGGAAGAAAATTTGAGTTAGCAATAAGGTAATTAAGTTCTGAAAATCCCCTCTGGGCAGTAGAGTGAGGCCACACTCAGCAATCATAGTTTTACATAAGAAACTAAGAAAAAATATCAGAAATTCTGCTTCTAAAGAACAGCAAATCATATCTATATGAAAGCATCCATAGTAGTTTTTGACCCCCAGAGGAGGGATGGGCCACAACACTTAGGAAATCAAAGTTTTCTTCTCAAAGACCAGAAAGCCATGGTTTGTTATATTAATAAAGAAGCATTCTCAGGTTGTTTAGATTCAAGTTCAGATCATGACACCTGGGGTGGGATATAATGAAGAACAAGGTTAAAGGAAAAAATCTAAATCCATGGCTAGCCAAAGAATTATGGAAACATCTGCAGTTAGTATTGATTTAAGTTTCTTTAAATCATGCTCCCCCCTACCCTCCCCCCTCCTCCGAGTGATAGAAATGAACCAATTGTGTATTTAGTTTTTCAATACTGAATTGATTACTGCTTTTTCCAAGCCTAGTTGCTCAGATGAGCAATGTGGCCTATGGGCCTCTTGTCTCACTTACTGTAATTTTTGGTGTTTGTAATTGATGTGGTTGTTATTTTGAGGGTATTTTTATTTGTAGAGTGATGAAGATTATGTAAGGAGGATCAGCCATATCTTGACTCAGAAAATCCAGGCTATCCAACTTTTGCAAGACAAGTTAGAAAACTACCAACTGTCTGCCATCAGTCACGGTTAATGATGCATCCCACGAAGGTTCCGCTCCAGTAACTCCCTGTCACAACTCTGTGTGATGTAGCCTGGAATCATCCAATATTGCTGCTGGTTCAGGTTTTACATTAATAATCCTTTAGTTAAAATGGCTTTTTAAAAGCAGCTAGCATCTTCCAGTTTAAAATATTTGACTTTGATCCGTCCATATATGAAATTCTTGGCATCAAGAAGTTATTATCAACATCTTTTTATGCTGAAATCAGAAAAATGTCAGTGTTTGACATTTTATTTTGCTAAACTTCTGTATTTAGGTTTTGAATTGGTTGAATTCCATACTACTGCTGTGATTTTAGGCTCATATGCATGTTATGACTCATGATTATTATTATTTTGTGTTTAGATTGTCATATTATCTGCTAGCTATCAAATTGACTTCCTTCTTTCTTGCAAAGTACAATAAATGATTCAAGTTGGCAGAATTCTACATTGACTGTATTATTCACCAAGATTATGAATAAAATATTGCTATATGGTAGAAAATCAACATTCTGTTTAAAAAACTATTTCTAACTTTGTGTCTCAAAGATGTAATGCCTGAGCTTCATGTCCTTAAGGACTGCTAGTATCATTCAGAATGTCAAGAACCATTCCTCATGAACACCCAAACCAAATAATTATGACATCAGTATTATTCTTTTTTGCAGATAACATTTAAATATCATAATATAATTAGTGCATACATTCACAACCTCATTATAAATTTAGCAGAATTGTGATATACAGAACCTTATTAACTTATAATTTAGGAATGGAAAAAAACACTTGTCTAGAATATTGATTTTGTAAAATAAGAATAAAGATGTATGCAAATGACCAGTGTGCATATATTTCACTAAGGGTGTAGGTTTGACCATTTATCATTTAAGGTAACTGTTAGGCATTTATTAAACTGTAACATTCCAATCCAGCAAGTTATATCTGTGATATAATTATCCTATTTTTAGAATTGTACAGAACTTGATATATGTCTGAAGTATTTTTAGATATCTGTTGTTGATGTTTTGTTTCTGTCCTTTTTTTAAAAAAATTATTTAAATAAAAGTAATATATTTATAGTATTGTTGGGAATTATTTGTTTTTTTTAACCAACTGATACAATAATTTAATATACATGAAAATCCATGGAGTGTTCAGATAGCAGCATTCTAAAGAACAGGAATGGACAACATTTACCCAATTAGCATTCAAGAAATAAGTTCAACTGTGTAAGACGCACTGTGATTGGTTGTTTCATGTAATGGCCATTTTCTACTCTAATATCAAGTTTTGATGATGAATTCTGTTATCATTATTCATAGACTTTTATAAAGTTGAATGAAATGTGATATGTGTTATCATAAACACTTAAAGACTGGAGTTACGTATCTGTACGACCCCCGCTCCACGAGACACCTACTACTCACTATCTTAGCTAGTAAACAGAATGATTACTGATTACTGATCACGACGAACGATTTATTTACGAAGAACACTTGTTAAATTAACTAGGTACTTCTTTCAGTGCATTGACTTTGTGCTGGAGAGTAGTAACCTTATTAAATTAGCATAGTTAGCAATGCTCTACAAAGGACAACAGGAACAACATTTTCGATTTCTATCACGTGCACCACGGACAATAGTACTTACATTCTGAAAAAAAAATCAATCAGTTAAAGGCGGCATATTTTGGCAACCAAAGAGTCTTATTTTCTTATTACTGATATTTACGCAACTTTTGATAATATGACCGAGAGACTGTCACTTCACCGGGAAAACATAATAATCGCAAAAAATGACTGCAATGCCAATTCTCATAAATTTCATATTTTTTGATATCATAATTTGGTACATATATTTTCTTCGCAAGTTGATACACACAATCTATTAAGAAAATGTTGCTTAAGAACAAAGTAGGGGTGGTCATATTAAGACAATTATGATTTTAATTTTTGCAGGGGAGATTAACTAGAAATAAAATGTGTTTGAACTGTTTCTACAATTACAAGTTCTTCGAATTCCAAATATTTTTCATATTCTGAGAAAAATACTACCGCAAAAATTCTTAATATTGAAACTGTCAATAAAGAGAAACGTGTCACAAGAGTAAACCGTGTAATAATGAGCAACCGAGCAATTATGTGCTAGCCAAAGTAAATCATGAGAGGTGGAAACATAAGTACCCTTCTTTTTATTTCTAATGATGCTTCGTCTTAATGAAATGTGATGAAACCGACAAGTAATCAAGCTGGACAATCCAATTCTTGGCCTCGCAAATTGAGAAAATCCATCCTAAACAGAACATCATTAAGAAAATCAGGTATCGAATTCTGTCAAAGAATTTCTACGTTTGATTCACGTCAAATGCCCCTCTAGCAGAGAAACCACGCTCTTCGCAAATGACAAAAAAATGATGTTCACATCCTGTAAATGCAACAATCTATTAGTATCAAAATGTACTGCATTTCTGTAAAAAGAAAACTGTTTCTTTATCCGTTTTTTAGATTCTATTTCATGATTCTTTTAAGATTTAATTAAACGATACAGTATTCTTAAAAAAATGTTTTTTTACCTTTGCAAATAAGCAACGAAATTTAAAAAGAAATATGAAGAATGAAAGGTGGTCATTCAATATTACTTGAGGTGTTATTAAAAAAAAAACCTTGAAGTACAACGATGTATAATGAAATATTTAAAAACATATAAAAGGTCCAAAATATAGGGAACCCCGGTTCTTCAACTAGCGTCGGAATTTCATGAATATTATGGATTCTGTAAAAGATTACGCGAGACGATTGGCCAGATATGAAAAGGAAGACGTTGACACGTTGTCGGGATAGATTAGATGTATCCGATCCATGTTAAAATCAATATGAAAACCATATATCCTTCTGTCTTCAATAATCCAGAAGTGAAAAAAGAATTAGATAGATTACATGATCACTATGTGCTGGTCTCTGCTGACAAAGAAGGTTAAACACCGTCTTCGTAAGGCCTCGTAAGGCTCATTATATAAACTGAATTTAGAAAAACCTGGATTTGATTCTACAAGTGGTAATCCAACTTATCTCATAGTTCCCTTTCTAAGGTATCCTTACAAACAAAGATACATAGCGGGTTCCAGTAAATGTTCAAGCAAGCCTCTATCTTCGCTCCTCACTAAGATATTAAGAGTAGTGAAGAAGAAACTACAAGAGTACTGTGCAACAATATTTTCAAGAAGTGGTGTAAATCAGATGTGGATACTTAGAAATTCCAAGGAACTTTTGGACAAATTGAAATCACAAGATTTTACCAAAATCAGCAGCTTAAAAACTGTCGACTTTTCAACTTTATACGCAACCAGGGAATGCTCACTCCTCCATGGCACCTGATCCCACCTCTGACGTTTTGGAGGTCCGTGTTTACTCTGCTCCTATATTTTAAATGGGTCAGATCGAGTTCTCTTAAGTGTTTTTTGGTAGAAATTATACACAAATGATAATCGATTAATTAACGCCCTCCTTAGTAGTCAGCTGAAATGATGAAATCGCAAAAAAAAGAAAAAAATTAAAAGAGTGTCCAAAAAAAAACAACAACTTTGGACTGAAGTTACAAAGATAGATAGAGGCCACACACAGTAAAAGTCATTGATATAAATCAATATGTATAGATCCTCTTCAGAGATAGTTTTTCATCTCCTGTTGTGGTTTTAAGATCAAAGTTTTTTTTTTTTGCATAAAACCTCAAAGTATATTGAAAAAAACATTCTTCAAAGAAATATAGCGGGTTTTTTTCCCATGTACACAAAGATATAAGTATTGAAACACCGAATACTAGATTAAAATGCTGCTCCTTTAAATATGTAAATTGATAATAGAGATAATTAAATAAAGAAATGAAGGTATAAAACTACTTCTGTTTTAATATTACTAGTATTTAAAAGAGTTATTAAACCCAAGCAAAAGGAAAAGAATATTTAAGAGAATTCAAAAGTTAGCTTATCCCATTATGCTAAACCCTTCGCTGGTTATTAAAAATCAGTCTGATTTAAATTAAAAATAAGCCACGAATTAGAATTCAACATTAAAATACCATGTTTAAACTAAGATTGAGGGTTCACCAAATTTTTATTTTCAAAGATTTTCAAATTAAAATAGGTTTCAACATACAGCTTCCAAGTGAACTTAAAATAAAAAGACACCTCAGTGTCTGCCATATCTGTCTCCTTTTTGGATGTTTTTTTATCTGAATAAAAACAATTGTTGCTTTAGAAATTAATACTTACTGAATACGAGGGTTGTCCCGTAAAATCGTGGACAAAGCGTTTTTCTTGAAAAGTAATGGGCGCACAAAGCTGAAATTTTCAGTAAATGTTTATTCATCATATTTAATTGCATCATTATGTTTTTGATAATATATAGACAAAAATAAAAATTTTATTATGCTTAAATGTGCACAGGGTACGGTCTACGGCGCACGGTAAAAATAGCAAGGTTATATTATAGAATACACAAGAATTAATTCGTAATTAAAGTTTTCAATACATAAGATTGAAATGAAAATTATCATAATTCGATTCCTTAATCAATTTTGTCGTCTCTATTAAAATTTCAAGGCATTTGGTTAATTTTTGGAAGTTTCCCCAGCATTCGAAATGGGAAAGTAGTAAACACAACACACGGAAAATAGCGATTTTTGATGACGTTACGGCGCACCGGAGAGCAGTTCCGTTAGATTAGGATGTTGTAATGACACTTTAAGAGACTTTAAATGAATACAGAAGAAAAGAAATATGACAAATATCACCAGATCTTTAGTATATAAGTTTTCTTAGCAAAGTCTTTTTGATTGAGTCCCCAGGTAGTACAAAATATACGGACAAACTGCTATTGTATTAGCAAAAGACGCTGTCACTGTCGACCGTGGATATGAGATTGTCTGTTGGTTGACTGATGGTGAGAATACTGTCCGTAACTTCATAATAAATCTTTAGAAGATTGCATGTATGTGCCAGATTAGTACCTTAACTAGTTATAGACACTCACGTATGTGAATCAATGGCATTTCTAAATTTAAGTGGGACTTATCCAACTTTATTTTAAGCAAAGATGAAACGTAACGCTTGTTTTGGACACTTTGACGTTATCATCCGTGCGCCGTAGGGCGATACAATACATAACATAAAATCTAACAATTTGTTTATTAATGCATGTATCTATCTGAAATTTGCTCTGTTTATTCATAACATATGTACTAAAGAGTAGTGAAAGTTTCAGAACGCAGTGATGGTTATTTTTCAAACTAGACAACTTGTCCACGATTTTACGGGACAACCCTCGTATTTAAAAATGAAGTGTAAGCTTTAATTTCTTAAAAAGTTTAAGCTTTAATTTCTTATTTAATAAAACGATGTCGTGATAAATAACCACGGACCAATGATTAGTTCAAGGTTTCGACCATTTTTCTGATAATGAAATCAAACGTAAGTATTAATAGAATCGCATTTTATAAAGATAAGATAATTATTTAACGCAAGCAGTTGACCATGCGCTTCAATAAAAAGGGGATAGCCCTTTATTTTATACATTTTAGACATGTCTGGAATATGAGATACTAAATAAACGTGCGTGTCCACAAAATATTAATCCTAATAAAAATAATACAACTCTTTTACATGTGATCCTAAAAGGAATAGTTATCGTATATCCTTTTCAACTTCAGTCTTAACCTCTTGCCTTTTGATGTTTTCGTTAAAGAATAGTTATGGCTTTAATACCTGTAGATCTATATACAGATATATCAATGTATTATCTCCAACACAGGCTTGGTACAACCCAACTTTTTTAATATCATTATTTGTAACTGTTTTTCTAAAGTAACGTAGGAGATAACGAACAATATTTTAGATCAAAAGTCCATAAAACAAATACAAAATAGGAGCAGAGCAAGCACGGACCTCCAAAACATCAGAGGTGAGATCAGGTGCCATGAAGGAGTGAGCATCCCCTGCCGACCGGTCACACCCGCTGTGTGCTCCTTGTCATGATCGGAAAATAACGGAAGCAGAATTTGTGCAAATTCTTAAGCCTGAAAAGAAAACTCTTGCTGAGCCCTTCAACTCGACATTTAGATATATCGACGACGTATTTTCAATTAACAATGGTAATTTCTTTTCTTGTGTCGATACGATATATCTTGGTGAGTTTGAGATAAAAGATACCACAGAGTCTGACACATCTGTTTCGTATTTGGATATTTTACTTGAAAAAGACGTCAATGTTAATCTAACAACCAAGCTGTTTGAAAAACATGATAACTTTAACTTTTCTATCGTCAACTTCCCTTACTAATAAGCAGCAATGTACCTCCATCACCTGCATACGGAGTTTATAATTCTCAGTTGATTCGATACGCAAGAGCATGCTCTACGTATGAACAATTTCTAAAACGAGGTAAATTATTGACAAACAAGTTGATGAAGCAAGAATATCAGCATGCAGTCTCGTTTAAAGTCTTCATTTCGAAAGTTCTATGGTCGATACAATGAGCTTGTCAGCAAATACAATTTATCATTGAGTCAAATGCTGACTTACGTTTTTCATACTTATTGTTAGTGGACTTATCGTTTGTCGATTATTTATATACTGAATTGAGGACGGACTTTTTCCGTTATTCCCGATCATGAGGGAATGCTCACTCCTCCGTGGCACCTGATACCACCACGGACATTGTACAGGTTTATGTTTTGGAGTCCGTGTTTGCTCTGCTCCTTTTTTGTATTGTTTTATGGACCTCTGGTCTTGAATACTGTTCGTTATCTCCACTGCTGATAGACTGCTGATATTCTTGTTTCATCACCTCAGAAGGGGTTTATATCTCTATGTTGATTCGATACGCAAGAGCATCCTCTACGTTTGAACAATTTTTGAAACGAGGTAAGTTATTGACTAACAAGTTGATGAAAGTTCAGTTGTGATCGAAAAAGCAAATGTAAATGATTACGAAAGCCTGGACTTTAATTTATCGTGTCAAAGGGTTGTATATAAAGTTGAAAAGATTATATGTTGTTAATATTGGAAGAATTTTGTGATTTCAAGTTTTCCAAATGTTTCTTGGAATTTTTAAATATCCAAATCTGATTTATACCACTTCATGAATATCTTGTTGCACAGTAGTCCTGTTTCTCCACTCACTTCCGTTAATATTTTAGTGATGAGTAAAGAAAGAGAGGTAGAATATTTACTGGCATCCGCTATGTATCTTTGTTTGTAAGAATTCTGTAAATTACTAGTTGTGCAATGCCGTGCATAGTCAGTAAAGCGCCCATAAAAGGAAACATAATATGACAAAGACTGAGCAATCTTAACTTCTCGGGCCTTTCCGACTAGCGGAAAACAACCTCAAATGTATTACGTAGACGCCATGACTTTCCCCTCCCCCTTTCACGATCTTTGAAATACATTGTAAATGCATGGATAATGACAGAAGAGCGAAAGGGCAGGAAATAAATTAATACTTTGACATTTTCATTATATTCTAGTCAAAATACTTTTAAAAAATAAATTAATCATTTTTTAAAAAAGAAATGAAAGTTCACTTAAATGTACAGAAGCACGACATTTGATTGTAACTGAAATAAATTACGTATTCATCTTCAGCTTGGCTCATTCCATTGTGATTTTTGACAGAACCCTCGCTTTAATGCCAAAATTTGTCTAGGACAAAAGTTGGCAAACGACAGATGTGGCATTGTAAATGCATGGAGACCTTTTATCTGTGGAATATGGAGTTTAACTTTATTCATGTAATGATATTGCCTAAAATATACTATAGAAGGGATTTATAACTCCGTCTATCCATATTTGAATAAACAAGAAATGTGTGATTTTTTTAACATCCGGTAATGTTAATACATTCGATGTTGTTTTTTCCGACTGCTGACGGAAAGACCCGAGATGATGCGATTGAAAGACTGCTCAAGGTGTTTTATTATTTCGTGTTCACTGGGATATAATCAAGTTGGTCGACAGTTTTTAAAAAAGTAAATATTACATTTTTATAAAACGTCGACGATATGCATGTATCTAAAAATTGAGTTGATGGCCAGTTGGCCACTACCAGAGATTCTTTCTTCTTATGAAGAAGGGTTTGAATGAATTCTATTTCAGAAATAACTAGGATTAATTATACAGAGCACAATTTTTGCCCATCAAAATTCTAACAGTTTGTTGGAAGACTTGGCCCCAGGATCATGAAACGTCTTAAGCTTAAGTCAAAATATTAATGTTGTTCTAGAACTTTAATTAAGTCAAGTAGACAAAAATTAAAATATTTTTAAATATTGCTTTACAAATCTGTTGTTATATGCAAAATTAGAGATTCGTTCAATAATTAATAAACATTTTACAAGCCGTTATAAATTTGACGTAAGTCTACATCTGTTACATCTGTTTCATGGTCCTGGGACCTGGCTGCAATATACCTGGCAAAACTTTTAGCAAAACAGCGTAATTTTATAACTTACATCTTACAGTTACATGATTATTTTTATCTGACCATGTTGACGCCTGTCCGAGTTTTTCTACCAGGATTTGATACAAACGTGGGTTTTGAAAAAACAAAGAACTTGTCAAAAACAAGTCAATTCTATTTGCAGATTACAAGAAATTTGCATTGACAATATCAGAATTATAATGAACATTTACAAGATGTGTTTGTGAAAAACTATGGCAGCTTATGGTGAGGATTAAAACTTCTCTGATGCATGTCTAACTCCAAAGGTCAATGTCAAAGGTCAAAAGTGTCGGTACCCAAAGGAAGAGGTTACAAGGAATATACTTGTGAAATATGAAAGCCGTAGTCATAACTGTTCAAAAATTAGGCCAAGGTTAAAATTTTTTAAAAGTGGAAAATAAGGTCAAGGTCAAAAATATTTATACATGTACCCACTGAAAGGTCTTGTCACACTGAATACATATGAAGTGTGAAAGGCCTAGCTCCAGCTGTTCAAAAGTTATGGCCAAGGTTAAAGTGTGGTATTTGATTGTAAAAGTAGGACATACTACAAGGTCACATTCAAGAGGTCAAATTTGGTGATACCCGAAGTAGTGTTGTACCGATAATCGGAAAACATCGATTGTCGACGAAAAAATGCTACCGATTCCGATGATCGATTATAGTTTTTCATAATCGATCATCGGAAACATACTTCAAATAAAGCACATTCCAGAATTATCTAATTTTCTAGTGTAAAATTTATTTATTTTTAATGAAAGAAAATTGGCATGTGCTTCTGATACTTGCCAACTAGCATGAAGCAAAGGTGCTTAGGAACCGCGAGTAAATTTTGGTGTAGGCTTATAAAATTTATAACTTGTTCGCCCACGTGGCGAATTAAAAATCTGCAGGACCATTTCAGTCCCCTTACTGAAAACAGACGCTTTCCCCATGTTTTTTGCTTTAAAACTTCCAATCAATTAAATAAATAAAAGTAACATGGTTCTATTGTTCGTTAGTACCCTTCACTAATCCATTTACCCGTACTACATGATTTGTGAAATCTTTAAAACGATCGTCTTTTTTTGTAATCCGAATTTCCTCCATTCCTCTGTGTATGGGTTATACGTGGTAGATATCCAATTAAATTATTTCCAGTTACTCAGTCTTATGAAATGGAAGTGTTATTAGGCTTCTACTTATTCCAGATAAGTTTTTTAAAAAAATTAAAGTAAAAAAAAATTTTATTCATGTGATGGTGTCATCAGTTAACTACTAATATATATAGTCCAATGACCAGGAAAAGGGGATTAAGTATATAACCTTGCAAAAAAGGATAGTAAAATTGTTAATTAAATTCAATTTCATTTCCTATGATGTATTTATGCGAATTTTTTTTACAAAGTAATTTGAACTTCAATTTTCATTTTAAACAAATCCACAAGTGTATTTTATATTTAATTATATTTAGATTTTAATTGACCCAGTGATATATTCAAAGGGTTCAAAAATCAAAGAGATTGTGGCTTAACAGATTTAGCTGTAGGCTCCTAAATTTAAAACTTAAGAAGCCCATGTGTCTAGTGGAAATTTTAGTTAGGTTTAAACCATGCATGTATGTAGAAAGTGTGAAATAAGCAAAACAACAAAGAAAACAATAAATTACATATTTTATATATTCATGTTAAAGAAATAATATTAAATAAATAAATGCAACAGTCTGCTTTTTATATACCAAACTATGACATCCGATTATAATCGGTAAAATCGCATCGGAAGCAGTAACCGATTCCAACCGATGATCGATTGTGAAAATTAACCGATGTCCCATCACTAACCCGAAGAAAGATCTTGTCAAGGACTACATCTGTGAAATATAAAAGCCATAACCCCCACGCACTCAAAAGTTATGGGCAAGGTTAAAATTTTTGCATACAAGCAGACAGATAGACAGACAGACGATATCAGTTTCGGGGGTGTATAGTTTTTGTCATGATGATATATGTCCGTCTGTCTGCCTGTCTGTGTGTCTGTTTAGCTGTTCGTTTGTCCGAAAAAACTTTAACCCTGCCCATAACTTTTGAATGGTTGGGGCAATGGCTTTCATTGTGACAAGACCTTTTTCTGTGTACCACCAATTTGGACCCTCTTACCTAGACCTTGGAGTTTGAAAAACTTTAACACAAAAACCAACCTTTTACTTTGGCCATACCAATAACTTTGACCTTGACCTTGGAATTTGCCCTCCTTAAAAAATCTTTAACCTTGGCCATAACGTTCGAACGGTAAGAGCTAGGGCTTTCATACTTCACATATGTAATTCTTTTGGCAAGACCTTTATTGGATATTGTTATACCCTTATAAATATTTTTTATATATTTATCACTAATAAAAAGTACAACAAAAGAAATGTTTATTACATCGGTCTAACAATTTCACTGTTGAATGGCCTGCCGGTCCAACATAAGAATTGTTAGACCGCAACGTCACCGCTACGTCACAAGTAATTAATCATCGTTAAATATCGGCGACACGGAAATAGCCGAAGTTAATCAAGAGCGGCAAGAGTTGTTGCTACCAGCAAGGTAAGGAAGAAGGGAAGAGTATGTTTTTGATGAATAATTTTTGTAATATAATAAAAATATAATTAATTTTGTTCTTTCTCAGCTATTGTTTTATATAGACATAATTTTCCATATAAAGTAATTGATATTATAGTGTGTATTGATTAAATCTTAAGTGAGCACTGAAGGGTATAACAAAACAGTTATAGACTGGGTATGAGGGCAACATATGATTTGTTGGACCTGAAGGTCCTTAGCCTGAGACCTCGGGCAACATTTTCACCTTCAGGTCCTACAAATCATCTGTTGTCCTCATACCCAGTCAATAACTGTATACTAAAAACTTTGACCCTTCGACATTGGCCTTCCAGTTTAACCTACTTTTAAAAAAAACGTTAAACTTGGTCATAACTTTTGAACAGTTAGGGCTAGGTCTTTCATTCTTCGTATATGTAATTCTTGTGACAAGTCCTTTCTCTAGAATCCAACAACCTATGACCCTGGAGTTTGACATACCTTTCAAATCTTTAACCTTGGCCATAACTTTTGAACAGGTGGTGCTAGGGCATTCATAACTGAAAATTTTATTGCTTTTGAGAAGGCCTTACTTAAGGTACCAACATATTTGATTTGCATTTGAGGAAGTTTAAACTTCGTTATGTTGTCATACGGGGGCATCAGTAATTCACATAGAATTGAAAGAATCTTCTTCTTTTTTTGTTTTTTTTTTTACTTAGTTGGTAATTTTGAAAAAAAAAAATCAAAAGTCTAATGTATAATTATCCAGAGTTACCGACTGTTATTTTTAAAATAAAAGATCATTAAAGATTTTAAGGAATTGTTAAAGTGCTAAGATAATAACAGATAATTAGTTATATATAAAAAACCTGTAATAACAGATTAAATTCGTTAATTAATAAATTTGGCGTTATAACAATTTGACTTTGATAAAATATATATCAATTAATCAATGTGACGTTCTGTATATTATTCATTTGTATTGTTATTACAGATTCATAATTAGTTAATAGATGAAAGCACATGTAATGTTATTACCTTTTAATTGCGTGTTTAACGTCCAGTATTAGTCATTAAAACTCAAAACAGATAATGCCAATATGTTATAACCAATCTCGAGAATTTTTTTTACACTTCATATTAATCCGTTGTTTAATATCAACGACATTATATGTACTTGTTTGTACAGTCAGCATGTTTCAAACTTAAAATTTTTTTCAAATTTTTAATGGCAAAGTATCTTTTAGTTTACAAATTCCATCGTTTTCGAATTCCATTATTATTTAAGCATAAGATCAAAAAACCTTAATAACAATAAACCATTCCTCACGATAAATAAAAAACCCGATGCTTTTTAATTTCAAAGTAACATTTTCTTCAATATAAATGGAGCTCAAGAATTTGAACATTTGGTTGACAATAAAAGGATGCGACACTTCTCATTGCTAACATTTATGTAGTCTTCAACTAGCTATAGGTCTTTCAACACACTGTTGGAATTCCGTTGGGCAATATTTGTGCTCCTTTATTAGCCGAATTCAAAAATTTTTATATTCTATGAAGCAGAATTTATTTAAAAAGTTCTACATGAGGAGAAAAAATTAGCAGTGACTTTCAATTCCACATTCAGATATCGTCGACATTTTAACAATTAACGAAAGCTACTTTCATTTTTATGTCGATTCGATGTATCGCTCTGAATCTGAGATAAAAGACACCATTCCCCGGATCATGAAGCATCTTAAGCTTAAGTCAAAAAATGTATATGGCGCGGAAAGTTTTTAGAAGTTAAGCAGTCTAAAATGAAAATGGTTTCCAATTTTGTATCATCAATCTGCTGTCATAAAATATATATCTTTTAATCTGATTCATGATCCTGGGGCCATATCTCTTTCACATTTTGATATTTTACAGGCTTAAGGTTAAACTTACAACTAAAGTGTTTTATAATAAAAAGACTTTCAAAGTATTTCATCTTCAACTTTCTTTATCAATATAGAAATGTTCTGTTTTTACCTGCATAAGGAGTTAACATTTTCATTTGATAGTCAAGAGCATACTATACAATTATGTTAGAGGTCAATCCCTAAATACATATACATTATTTTTTTTTATCAGTTAATAAGAAATGTCTAAAAATCCTTCTTTCTATCAGCAGTCTCATTTAAAGTCACCATTTCGTAAGTTCTATGGTCAGCAATGACCTTGTCAGCAAATACAAAAATCATTGAGGCAAATTTTTTTCATACTAATTGTTAGTCCATTATTTATACACTGAATTGACGACGGATTTTCCCGTTATTTCCATCATGACAAGGAGCACACGGCGGGTGTGACCGGTCAATGCTCACTCCTCCATGTCACCTAACCCCACCTCTGATGAATTCAAAAACCCTTGTTTGATCTGCTCCTATTTTGTATTGTTTTAGGCCAAAATAAAAAAAATACCTTTGTTTCCCCTAACGCGACCGACCCAATAAAATCGCACCGACTGAAAAGATTTTTTAAATGAGATGATTCAAATATTTTTTTTAATTGTTAATCAAGTTTTATAAAATACAATTTCATCAAAAATCAGTTTTTATCAGAACGGCCGACATTGTTCTACTGTGATTTTCAAGCATTTGTTGGAAACAAAATGGCGTCCAGATGTGATTACAGGGCATTAACTCTTCATAAAACAATGGCGACGTCTCAGTCTTATGTATTTAGCTAATTGGAATTCTTCACTCTTGAAACAATTCGTTAATAAAATTTACCATGACTAATAAAGAGTGTTTCGGAGGTGTCGGTACATACGCGTAATACTAGTACATCTTAAGGCCCACCTCATGAGTAGATGAGGGGCCCACCTACATGACCTATAACACATTATTCAATTTCACTGCATTTTATTCAATTTGAGTTTTGATCTAATAAACAATTCATCTATGTTCCTATGATTACTATATGCCATTATGGAACCATACGACTTGTACACATGTCTGCATTTTCATCCTGATAAATATAATTCAGATGTTCCTTCTTCATGCCTTTATTTAGTGGTTAAACTTCTTGACTATGACATTGTATATAGCATTTTTATCATTTGTAGATTCGGTTTGGTTCATTTAAATACATGTATTGTTAACATACTCTTTCCAAATAGTTTTGAAATCATGGTTCAGCTTCCTGAGACGTTCAGTGTATTTTTCTTTAATTAGGCTCTTGAAGACTGGTTGTTTCTTTGCTTTTAATCCCTTTGAGATTTGTTAGGACGACATTTAAACATTTCCCCATTGCTCTAAATTTAGATGTACTCAGCACTTTTTTTTTGCCATTAAGCAGTGGGGGATCTTTTTTTAGCCAGCATCTTCTGCGACACTGGACATCAGTTTTTATGGTCCCCTTTGAAGGACCGTTTTCAACGTCATTTATTGGAATTTGAAACCTGTGATTTAAAATTAGCCACTTACTTCTTAACTCCAAAGCAAAATGCTCAAGAACCACTGCAAATCTCATGGCCCTCAAAAAAGTATATTGATCGTCAATAAGCTCTGAAGGCTGATGGAAGGTTTGAAAAAATATACTCGTATGTCTGGTCTTTGCGTATTTGAGACTATTGTCTATTTTACTCAATTTATATAGATGTAATGCTGTGAGATATTTCGCAAATTTAACTAAATAACAGTTGTGAATTAATTAATCATGAACTTTGCTTTTAAACAGCATATGTACGATACTTAGCATTTTGTTCAGCCATCGCTTTCTTTTGTACTTTTCTTATTTATAAAGGTAATTTTCCATCAAACTTTAGAATGTATTTTTAAAGCTGCTGTCAGAAAATAAAATTGTTTACCTACCTACCGACCCAACTTGAGAATTTAGGGTCGGGTTAGGGGAAACAAAGATATTTTTAATTCCGGCCTTAGGGACTTTGATTTTGAATACTGTTCGCTATCTCCATATCCTTCTTCTAATACTTAGTACCTTCTCATATATTTATAAGACGTAACAGTAATGAATACCAGCTGCAGTATCTGTTTTTAGAAACATTCAGTTTATAAAGACTATTGTGACGTCATCACTATTGTTGCTTCACAGAAGAACGTTTCCAATTTTAGAAACAGCAGGTTTATAGATTTTCAAAATAGAAACATCCAGTCTATAACACTTTTTATACTTGATAATGTGATCTAGTTTGAGCCAATCAGATAGCTGAAACAATAAAGAAAAATAAAAAAATCGATATAATTTTTTAAGCGAGACAGGTTACTCACAGATAAGTACGTTGATGTTACAGGGATTTCATCGATCTTGTTTAAAGTCGGCGTTTTGTAAATTCTATGATCGTTATAATGACATTTTTAGCAATATCTGTGGGTCTGTTTTAACTGACTTATGTCATAAATAGTTAGGCCTTTGTTTTTTTTACATACTGATTTAGACTACGGAATGTTCCGCCTACCTAATCAATACAAAGAACTAACAGCGTGGTGATCGATCATCAGGGAATGTTTACTCCTTCGAGGCAACTGATCTTATATAATTATTAGGGGTCGTTATTTTTATTTAATTTTTTTTTGCCCTCTTAACAGATTTGTATTGTTAATATATTTTTTGAAATCGATCGCTTTTCCTTATCTAAAATTCACCTTTTTCATTATTATCCTACATAAAGATGGTGATCATTATCCTTAAGGTGCCATTGTGTTTTTTTAAGTATAGTAGTAGAATTATATTTATTTCTTTTTCCTTTTCATGTTTAACGACTGGAAATTTAGTTGGCATGGCGGAAAAATGATTTTAGATCTTTATTCTACGTTGGAAATAAAGATTTATTTCATTATTCTGACAGAGTAATTATTCTTCCAAACTGGCCTACGGTACTTCTACGATTTGTAGTGATTCTAGAGTGCCATAATGATCCAAGTAACTGATACATGTTTTAATTTATAATGATGGTTTTGATGGCCGGGATACCAATGTATAGTGTTCAGTTTTACTAATATGAGTGTGTTATCAATGTCTGGCTGCTTTGAGATTTTTGTGTGGAAAAATACAAAGTAAAATGAACACTTGGAGCAAAAGCATTTTTTTTATGCTAGAAAAAATGCAAGTGCATTGGCAATACAAGATGACATTTTTTTTTTTTTTTTTTTTACATTTAATTGCTAAGAATATCTTGTTTAAGAAAGCCAGAGGTATTGTACATGAGCAATGGACTTTAAAAATAATTCGCCCACTACCATTTGAGTTTAAATGCAATGTCCACGTTTTGCCGAGAGAAAACACAATTAATTTCTCCATTAAAACGTGAAATTAAGAGCCATTCTCTGTAATGATTTGAAATTTTATATAGGAGCTGTGGCACGCATAGCCTCAGAATATCTCCAAACTCTCTATGATAAAAGTCATTGATACCCTTAACTGAAATCAGGCAAAAATTGGTTGCTATGTTTTATAGTTACCATGGCAACATGTCTTAAATTTCGAAAAATGGCATTTTTTAAACATGTTTAGAGCCCCATAGTTAACATTTGCGGCAAAGCAAACAATTGGCAATGACTGTTTCCAAAAGTTGAAGGTCAGATGTCTCAAATGCATGTTAAACATGTTTGGTAAATCACCTATTACATACGTTACTATGGTAACAAAGTATTCCAAAGTAAAAAAAAATATTCATTGAATTTTATAAAGTCATACACGTAAAAATAAAAAGCAATTATAGGATGAAATGTGACCAAATAATAGAAAAAAGAGCCTTGAAACATATACCAAGAACAAAATATGATTTTTCATTTTGGTTGGCAAAAGGTTTTTATACCACAGAGAGCCTTCAAAACACTCTGTATCTTTAAAATCTGATCCTATCTTTTAAAAAAGGCACATTTCCTCATAACTAATGATCAATTTTTAAAGATGTTGGTGTGCTCCTATTTTTCCCATTTGAAAAAATTCATATTAAATTCTTTAAATAGAGCGTTGCTATGGAAATAAGCAGAAAATATATGCTTAAAAACCTGAAAAATATTTTCTTTCCATGGATACGTACCCTTAAATGTAGATTCCCAAAACTTTTATGATTGATATTTATTAACAGCTAACCTGACTTTTAATTTTGACTATCATCCAATCTCTAAGTGGATGCAAGAAGTTGGCACACAGGGTTTAATATTGATATAAAGTTCACAAAATCGAACATTTTCCCTTCTTGGTAACCATAGCAACAGTATTGTTTTCTACATCAAATTTTATCAATATATGATATTCAACTTCAGTTCTAACAGATAAGTACTATTCAAGCTGAGTCCTTTAAATTGTTTCTTGATTAAATGGCAATTTAATTCTTAATGCAGCGAAAAATAATTCACTTTTAAGCACTGGTACTTTGTTTCCATGGTAACACTGCAAAGTAGCAATTATACCCAAGTTTTCTTCTGGTTTTGGTGTTGCAAGGTCCTAAGGATGCATATTTGCCAGTCTTGAATTTTCATGTTTTTCCTCAAGACATAACCATTAACCCAATCTTAGTTACTGGTTTTGCATGGTTACACTGTGTTACCATGGCAACCATAAAAGTTATTTATAGAATAATATTGCTTATACTTATATACTTAAGGTCAAACATTTTCATTGTTTTTCTTAAAATTTGAGCATGTAACACCTACCATTAGTGAATACGGAGTGTTTTTCAGCATATTTCAGCATTTTAAATGTATTCCAAATGCACCCTTGGTTACCACTTACTTAGAGATATATTCTAAACAGTTTCTTTACAGTATAAGTGGCATCAAGGTGTCATGTTTTTGTTAGAATGGTTTGTTTGCTTTTTCTAGTTTTTATTAAGCCACAGTCAAGATTTAAAATGGCTGAAAATCTTGATTTTTCAAACTTTTCCGGCTGTTGCCATAGCAACCGAGACACATAGCAACGAAATTTTGTTTGATATTTGTTTCTGGTGTCAAGTACTACGCATGGGTGAAATTTCATCAAAATCGGTGACCATGCGTGGCAACGAAGTTTAAGTGGTTACAGAGAATGGCTATTAAATAACACAATGGTTCTGTACGTTAAAAATTTTGAGAATGTCTCATTGAATTTCCTTCAGTGATATAGCAGAAATTGTGGACAAGAGATAGGCATCCAAAGTTTAACAAACAGACGGACAAACCCATATCTTTAGGGGTATACAAAGAGTCTAATAATGTATTGTCATTTGCCGTGTATTGATGATTTTCTTGCAACAGGTGTCAATATCCCATAGTAGCTTTCGTAAATTGTTTTAAAAATGTCGACGATATGTCTATGAATGTGGAATTGAAAGTCACTGCCAATGTTTTCTCCTCATGTAGAACTTTTTGATTGGAAATTACCATTTTCAGTTGCTAATACGCGCGGGGCCGGTAACATGCTATATTTTATTTTACGTAAGTACTATCTGTACCAAAAGACAAGAAAACCAATGTCAAACCGAATTTACACGGGGTCGATCTCGGAAATACTTTTCTTTTAGTAAATACAATACAGCCAGTAATGTAGCACCTGGAATTATTATTTACAACTTCAGACGTGAGCGTTTTGTGTTGATCCCTAAGAACTGTTCATGGGATTTGACAAGCAGACGATAAGGATTGGCATAGTGACTATTACGTACGTTTACTTATTTTTAGATTCAATGACATGTTGACGTTATTATCAGCTGCACAAGAACATGGACAACCTGAATCTTTTAGTTGGAATCATGATTTTTTTTTCTAAGGTCTTTTGGTGTTAGCAGTATGTCATGTATCACTGCGGCCTTCTTTGTGGTAATTCTTATAATTAAGTTGGCTTTTACGAGAGTTATTAATTAAAGATTCACCACGTTTCATAACTCCACGATAAACAAGATTAAACATTACCACAAAGAAGAGACCTGAAACCCGCATCCACGACACCTGCATACTGCTACTTGATTTCAATAGGAGGCATGACTGTATCATTCCCGCATGTGGTACTTCGTATTAAAATATGTTAAGCCATTAAACTGTTTTAATTTTGAAATATTAAACGGCATAACCAACAGAAAACTCTAAAAATGGATGGCAACTTGTCCGATGTTTCTGATTTGCCAAATCATCTGAAATTTAACGACAATAATGCATACACCATTATCTCCTTAGGATCCATGTTTCTTATCGGTGCCTTGGGAAATATTGCCTTTTTTGTGACTCTTTTTAGCAGTGAAAAACGAAAGTCCCCCACCAATTTTTTTCTCCTACATTTGTCATCGGCGAACTTGATGGTGATGTTTGTAATACCTGTTGGAGAAATGATTTTAAACGCCACTGTTGTCTGGAAAGGAGGTGCTTTTCTGTGTAAACTATACAAATTTCTTTGGAGCTTTGGTCAGTATAGTACGGTTTTTCTCTTGTGCTGTATCAGTATTGACCGTTTTCTGGCCTTCGTGTTTCCCCTGCGGTCCATCACCCAATCTCCGCGGACCAGAACTCTGATGGCAGCTTCTGGCTGGGTCGTAAGTGCTCTTCTGGCCATTCCCGAGGTAAGACCTCTTAGGAAGTTCTGTTGAAAATACTGTCTATTCCCACATTAAAAGTCTCTCTTAATCTTAGAAAAATAACGAGTTGCTTAATTAGGTTATCATTTGCTTTGTAGATCACATTTAGATGACAAAGAACTGCGAACGATAGTTTTGTTCTCCCGCCTACCTCCAAGTCAATTTTCAAAAGTAAACATATTCGATGAATTTTGAATATTTTTTATAGATAAGTATATGGATTTTCATAAAACATTACTTATTTGGGAAAAAAAAGAGAGATAACTTTAAAATTTTGGTAAAACTTGTGTTTTTCACTATAGAAAGCAACGGAAAACGGAAAATATTTTTAAAACATCTCCCCCCCCCCCCGTGTCACAAAAATTCCTTTTTACGGGTAATATGGAATGCTATTTCACAAATTCATACCAAAGCTTTTTGTGTGACATCGGGGGGAACATATGTTTATTGACAAAAAACGATAAAAATGCTTATTTTCTACCAATATCAAAGCAAGTAAAACTGAAACATTATATTTTATTGAAATATTTATGTTTTATCTATTTGCCTAAAACATAAGAAATGATATTAGGAACATTTAATCATATCCAAGACTATTTCAAAATTTGGTGATGTTTGAAACTCCAATTTCAATGGAAAATATCGTCTACCCACCTTTTTTCAAGAGCTGGAATTATGGATAATTTACTGTTTGGCGCTGGTATTAAGAAAATTCATCAATTACCATTGAACTGTTCTTTGTATTAAACAAAGATTTTATGGCCAAATTGCTATTTATATTGAATTAAATGGTTCCAAAATGTAGGCGGGAATCGAGAGTTAGTGTGCGTATTTCTTTATTACATGTAGTGTCAAGAAGTATGTACAGAGTGCGTAATTTTCCAAATGGAGAATTTTGCTTCGTTCCCATGTGATTTTTCGGATAAACTTTTACTTACAAATAGTACTTACTATATGCAAGGATACATACATGTACGGTATCTGTAAATTTCATCAAGACGCAAATTTTGGCGATATCCTTTAAAGTGATATTTTATAGTTTAGCGCGGAATAATTTGAGCAATTTTAAAATACTCATTTTAACACAATAAATTTTAAGCGGTATTGAATTTAAGCAATCTGAACACCCTAGCTAATAATGCAAATTTTAAACCCCCTCCAAAAATTCTGCTTATATGGTATTTGAATGTGTCTTGAATGTCTCTTTTCAAGCATAAATTTTTTTGGGGGTGGGGCAAATTTTTTCTTTTAGGAATTACTGTCTAGTTTGTTTGATATTATATGCCAGGGCATCAACGATAGTTGTAAACCTGAGATTATTTTCCCACGTTTCCAACTGCCGTTGATGTCCCTGACATACCCAACAAACTAGACAGTGATTTCTAATATTAACATTTAATTGTGAAATAGAATTGATAGTTTGAATTTAAAAATGTCAAATAGATTATAAATTACTAGAAACTACCATGTCAATTTTAATAGTCCCGCCCACTGAAGTCAGACAAACAGACAACCTCAAAAGATTTACATTTGTATCCGGCACTTTACCTTTCACTCAAGGCGAAATTTACATTCAGGTTTACTTAATAGATTTAAAGAAATCGACTCACCTAACGTTCAGAGAGTTATCACAGAAAAAGTTAGAAATGTAAATAAATCAATTTAAAAACGATTAGAAGTTTTTAAATTGATTTAGAAAAAGGAATAAAAAATAATCGACTTTTACAATTTTCATTAGTGTCTGCCTGCAACTAGTCTATCGCGTCGTTCCAGTAATGTGTCTTTGCTCCCAGTTAAGATAGACCGAAGATCCTATACATTCTGTGAGAAAAAGAACAGATAACAGTCCTTTGGCCATTTGATGATTGCTGATCCTTTTTTCTTTCTCACAGAATAGAAACATTTTTCATTTAATTGTCAAGCCAATGTTTACATGCTGAATTGTTTACGGATGTTTTTCTTTTTTTTTACCGTGACAAGGAGCACAAGGCGGTTGAACCGCTCGACAGGGGATGCTTACTCCTCAATGGCATCTGATTTCGGCTCTGATGTTTAAGAAGTCCATGACTGGTCTGTTTCAAATTTTTATTGTTTGAATGGACTTTAAATCCTGAAGCTTGTTTCATTCAAGCATATTTCATTGAGGGGCTACAATGGTGACGAGGGGCTTCCCCTACTTAGAACTATATTCCAAATTGAGAATGGACATGAGCAATGCAAAAATCACGAAACAATCAGTTACCCGTGAATGTCGAAATACTTTGAAAAAAAGCCCATTTCCTCTTAGAACAGATTCAATAAAAGTTTTTAAATGTCGGGTTGGACATTCATAACAAAGGGAATAGAGAATACCATTTAATTCATATACTCTTGAGGTAAAAACCAAACCTTAATCCATTCATTACGATTAAATCGAAATTCATTCTATTACAATGCTTTTTAAAGAAAAAAATCTGTATTAAACATTTTGAGGCAAAAACACGAATTGCATTGAACAATCGTTTAGCTCCTCTAAATTTATAACACAGAGACCCCCTTAATCTGAATATCAAATAGTAGTCACTTCTTTTTCTTGTTTTTTTAAATGCTAAAACCTTACTGGTAGTCCAAGCAAGATAGGAGCTGTCTTTGTTTCCAAAATTCATAACAGAAATCATTTTAAGTGTATAAAAAAATTGTGGTTTGTTTAAATGACGAAAAATTGACTATAAATGCAGTTCATCAAATGATAACAAAGCAGTGGTCTCCCAGCCACAATATTGTCACAATATACATATTTGATAATGCGATAGAATACATCAAACTTTACTGGAAACAAAAGTGGTGCATAAATAGCGCCATCAACCCAATGGGTTGAGGCACCACTAAATTTAAAATAAAGGAGTCAGTACTAAAGACGCTGAGGTTGCAGCATAGCAAAAAAAAAATAATAAAAAAAATAAAAACAATGATAAGTAACAAGTACTTGTAACTTATAAGTACTATTTCGCTATTGACGAAAAATAATCAATATTATGTATTACACAAGGTATATTTCCGGCATGTTCAATTTCTAATATTCAAGTGCTTTGGTAAGTCCCTTTGAATCTGTTACAAATGGTTTATTTTACTTCATGATTTATATTTTTTTGTTTATTTGCTAGCTATAAATATAGTATCTTAAAATTACCAAAAAAAAGTTTTCTGTATTTTCATTACTAAAACTGCAATATATATATGTATATATTTAAAAAGAGATTTGCGATTAGCTACATGAATGTGGTAGAGACATAGTGAAGTTGGCTAAAATCTCAATGCTACCAAAGAGATCTACTCCTGATAGTGGGTTTGTACGGAGATGGAAGTCAGGGAAGTAGTTGTTCAGTAGAGAGGGGTTAAATGTCATGCTTAGCACAGCTGCTGGACGTATCCGGGCAGAGCTAAAATCATAATGATGCTGTGCACATGTCTCCAGCCCTCTTCCACCAAACCATGTAAGGTCTGCAATGTCTCTGTAAATCTGAAATTCTGGCATTGCAGAAGTAGTAAACCATGTTTTATTTGAGGAAAACTGCGAGGAAAACTTCGCCCCATTTTTGGATATTGTGTACGAGTTATTTGTCATCGCCATTGTTGCTTTGGTTGCATTTAACTTGTAGGCCACACCCGAGGAAATACTGTTGATTTCGCTGTCTTCGTATAACACGAGTTTATAGTTGAGAGGGTCACCGCCTGTCTGTCGACGAACGAACGGAATATCAAACTTGTACTCCAAAAAGTCACTTCGTAGCCAGGGAGGGAAAACGAGTCCACAATCTAATTCGCGGCCTATTTCCATCAGAACTGGATGTTTGTCTTCAGGCCATGTTCTCCATGGTGGCGTCATCAACTCAATGTCGTGTAGAATGTTACTGTCTGGAAATACACAAATAAGATCTCTGATTGTTTGGAGTTAGCAGTATTTCGTTAATTCTAAGGTCATTATAATGACTTTTTTAGCTAGTATTATTGGAATGCCTACGTATTTTTATTTTTGCTAATCAGGAGTAGAAGGCGGATGTGGCCGGTTTACCGGGATTGATTACCTATCCATTATACCTGGTCCCTGCTATGATGTTTTAAAGGTATCTAGTTGGTCTTCTTCTAATTTGTGTAATTCTTATATAGATTTTTGAGCTCGACTACTGTTCGTTATCTATCAATTTTTTTGAAAAAATGTTTGCTATTCCCTTTTCTAGTGTTACCTTTACAAAGCTTGCATTTTAATCTTCATATAAATCCTTGAGGCCATGGATTATTGTTTGGTTGTTATTATAGATATTTATCTAAGCCTTATCCTTATTCATCACCAAAATATCAACTGACGTGAAAAAGTTTATTTGTTGTGATGTGGATTCTAAGAAATTTGTAAGAACTTTAAGAGAGATTCAACTTTCAGAGATTTTCAAATATATATATATATATATATATATATATATATATATATATATATATATATATATATATATATATATATATATATATATATATATAGCATTCTCAAACATATACCTTTTCTACGCCTAATACAACCATTCCTCGCTAACTTTTGACATTATATAAAATTGTTTCCTTAGTCCAAAATGTAATTCGTATATTATTTAACTTGACTGGTTATCTTTAATTTGTTTTTTAAATCATTCTGATTTTACACATAAATAGAGTGAAAATGATATTTCGTTGAAGTACCGGCGTTTCTTATTATCAATATTATACTTCCAATAACATGTTTAAATCATGATTATTAGCCGACCTTTTTTCCGTTCTTATAGATTTAAATTCAAAGCATTCTACAGGGTAAAAAGAAATCTCTAGCTGAAGCTTTCAGTATTTCGATGCATCGGATAACGCTTTCAACGGCTTTCACAATCACGTCAAGTCGATATATTACAGCAAACACATAAAAGAGGACATTTCAAACACTTCTGTTTCAGACTTTTACTTTTAACTGATCGTGTCTGTAATGGCCAACTCACACTAATCTATTGGCTTCAGTTTATCCTTTTTAAAGAGGTTGAATACCGTTTTCAAAAGTAACTATAAAGAATATTTTAAAAAAATATATACTTTAAAATCTACACACATAGCTTAATTCAAAATCAAAACAAAAATTAAGGTCAATGGGCTTCTCTCAGCGCATCAGAGGCATCTAGCATTAAATGACCTTTTTACCCTGTTATTACGCCAAACACATCAAAGATTTTTAGCAGTTTTTCCTATAGAAATAAATCATTAAGGACAATTTTGCTTCTCACATTTTGATTTATTGAATCAATATTGAAATTTTACAAGTTCCAATTTTGAATTTTATAAAAATGCAATAACACTGCAATATACACTCCCTAGTGTAATGAGAGATGTATTAATAATGTTAAATTATCGAACGTCTTAAATATGATACATTGAAATCTCTATCATGAATAGTCATTTAGTTAGATTACAACATCTCTTCTTGTTTGTTTTTTTTTAATTTTATTTAGAGAATCAATTTCCATTTCTGCACCGTACAGCATAATGAAACAGTAAAGTTACATGTATTTGATAAGATTTAGAATTGTAATATTTTCCTATCCTCATGATCCTAAACCTGATATCCTCATCAGAATTTTGCCTTATATGTTTTGAACTACCGCTGTTAATTACTTACATTCTATCATGCTGCGGACAGCGCTGTTAGGAATAGGGAGAATTACCCACCAAGCATGGTATGTTCCTCTTATGACGTCATCTTTAGTGCAAACAACGCAGAGAACAAATGGAATAATCAGTGGAACTGTCGGACAAAGATTACTAAACCTCATAATGCTGTAATTCTAAAGTATATAAAGAAAAAAATAATTACCAAAAAAAAAAGGGAGAAATCCAAACCATAATAATTCAAGGTGCATATTATCCAATGAAGAATTTTCACTCACGAATGCTTTCCAAATTTATTTTTAGTCTTCAAGTGTAAAATACGTTTTCTCTAAAAGGTACAGCTAAAACTATCTTTGTAATAGGAAGATTGTTTCCGGAGAATCAGCAATGTGTATGTTATTGCCATCATTCTTTTTAGATTTGCAATATCATGAGATTATATCGGCCAGGTGAAAAAAGAATTTAATTTAGAATAGCTACAGAAAAATACATGTACCTATTATCTGGAATGCTATTTGCAGTGTTAAAATTCCTGACTTTGTTCTTTAACCCTTTGATATCAAAATGAATAGAGATTTCCTGAGGCCTCAATTTTTTGTGAAAGAAAGAAAATGTAGTTTTTGATGCGAACATGTGATTTTCTTTCCAAGTGTGAAAATGGCAAGTTATTTTCACAGCAAACAATATTTTATGAAAATACGGCGGCTATCGGCATTGGATGCTCACTCCTCCATGGCACCTGATTCCACCTCTGATGTTTTTGAGGTCTATATTTCATGTGTTTTTTAAATCTAAAAATCAAAACACAGTTAAAATGTTTTTAAAAATTGCTATGGACTTTTGAGCTATATGAATACTGTTCCTTATTTCCACATATATTTTATGCAAAGGATAATGTGTGACAACGGCCATATTTTGCCACTTTTTTGAATTTTTCTAAAAATATAAACACAATTAAAATTGTTATAGTTTGCAGTTATGAACTTTAAAAGTTGCTTGTTTTAAAACCAGCAATAAATTTGATTTTTTGAGTACATTTCTCATGTCATTTACAGGAGAGTGCATATAAATGTGGCTATGGCAATAATTAAATCATATTTGAGATACATTTCGCTGATATTAGTGCAAATATGAAATATTTATCACACTGTAATGAAACCTCTTGAAATCTGAATGTCATTCTAAAATGTTGATTTTTAGGGAAGGCGTCAAAGTTTGAACATCTAACCGAATTTTCTTAATTCTGATGGCAATAATGAAATCATATTTGAGATACTTTTCGCTGATATTAGTGCATGAAATATATAAATTTGGTAGATAGACAAGCTTGTACGCTGTATGTTTTGAAACAAAATGTTTCTTGAAAATGATGAAAATTAAAATGAAAAAATTCGGAAAATGACATTTTGTGCCCTTCCTGTGACCTTTGTTTACTCCAATACTTAGAACTAATGCTCAATTTGAAAGAGCGGTGACAGCAGATTTGAAATGATGAAATATTGAACGCACCTGGAGACACAGATCAGGGGCCAAAAAGGGTTCCAGCCTATCTTGTCTTTCATTCAATGTATCACTGTTGAAAACATTATAAATTGCGTTATTCCATGAGATAAAAAGCCAAAAAAGTTTTCATACCATATTTGAATTTGACTGTTCGTTATCTCCATATCCTTCATTTGAAAAATCTTTGGAACATTATACATATACTGAACATTTACTGTTTTTCACACACTCACCTGCAGAAGGCTTAGATAGATTAGTCGCTGATAACACGTAACAAGTCTTATCGCTGTGTTTTGTACAAATTTTGGTCGAAACTTTCCCATGATTCAGACTGTAGTATGCACTAGTGTACGTATTCTAGAATAGAATAGATTCTTGGACCTCAAAGTCATGAGGCCATTAATGCTACTGAGTATTTCTGTTCTCTTGTTCTCTCTCTTGTTCTGGGACGTTTTGACTGTATATAGACCGTCCTAACCTCTTCTCTGGAACAACTGAATCAAATCCTGCTGTCCGATTAGATGGCCACTTTCATATTTACCACCCTTTTATCTAGCATTATACGTCCTTCTTCCCCGCCCCTTTAGATACCTCTTTTTTAGGCTGCGTATAAAACAGGTTCTCCGGACTTTATGTTCTTATAACATCTATTAGAACTGTTTAATAAAGGTTAAATAAATCAAACACCATGGATTGTGTAAAATTTTGAGGAACATTTTGAAAACTGAATATATACAACCTCGACTGACCCACATCTCAGTTTTGTAACTCTAAATTTATTTTCTCCTTTCAAAATTCTTTAATGGATTTTTCTTAAAATATTCATGGTCTCTGGCAACCAACATCTGTTTTCTTAGTCTACTATATTTTATATGCGTTCGAAATTCACATCTTTGGTAAACCCTTTGGCAGTGTTTTTAAAAGTCACGATTGTTAAAAAGCTATGCAAATTGGATTAAAAAAGATGATTTATAAGCGATTTGCATCACGTTTCTACCTTATATGCTACAGACTCTGGGAGGAATGCTCACATGCATGATTCCATGGTTCTGTGTAATCATTGGCTGTTGATAATGGAACCGTGTGTGGGAGGTGTGGGGGTATGGGGAAGTCATTATTACTAACACTTATGAAGTTATTATGTAATAGAAAGGAAGACATGTCTGGGAAATTTTTGTCGCATGGTCTGCAGACATTGACTGACACATTTAC
>NW_026928059.1:0-32328 GCF_032062105.1 Saccostrea cuccullata | reverse complement strand
AAAATATATACTTTATCAGTGCTTATTAGTTTACCCTGTTAATCATGATAAAAAAAAAATCATTTCAGTTTTATCAGACAGTGAATACTTCAACACTATCACTTTAATCATGGCGGACTTTTGGGCCAGGATTATCTTCAGTCTTTTCATTTCAACTGAATTAATTCTAAATGATGTTATGGGAAAATCCTGTGAAAAAAAGTCAGTCCTTGTTCTTGTAAGATGGACGACGGATTTGTGGTGGATCTAACTTCTGTATCCAGAAATGATCAGACTCCATAGTAGGGACATAATATTATTTACTTATAAATAAATGTACATTTTAAAAATATTGCATGTACATGTAGGTGAGTGTAACAATGAAAAAATTTCACCCCAAGAAAACCATGGTCAACCGAGGCGCATCCGAGGTTGACAACCGTATTCGAGGGGTGCAAATTTTCAATGTTACACTCAACTACAAGCAATATTTTTTATATTATACTAAATGTTTTATACAAATACTTATTACAGTGAACATGGCGCGCATAAATTTTGTCAATATTTTATGGAATATCGCCCGTTGTCAAGTAATACTAACTGTTGCTAGTAATACTAACTGTTGCTACATTTCAGGGCGTGGCTTTGAATTACTCAGCTGGTAACAGACTTTTTTAACGAATTTTTCTCGACAAATCAGAAAATTGTTGAAACTGTCAAAAAATTCTTTTGTATAAATTTCGAGAAATCGCCAATTTTAGGAATGGACAATAAATTTCAACAGCTGTTCAAGTAAGTTGCTTGGATTGTTTTTAAATGTAGATGTACATGAAATAATTGACAGTAGTATTTGGCGTGCGATCTGTAGGAATAATGTGTACAAAAAAAATAAATTGATCGGCTGACCGAAGTTCCAAAGTTACGATTGATTGATTGTATATTGTATAATTAAAATACACCCAAATAACGTTTTAATTCATGGTTAATATATATGGAGAAAACAAATGAATATTTTAAAAATCTACTTAAAATTGTAACATTTTGAACCAAATGACTATCTAGCCAATTTTCATATTCATTTTTGGTAAATCAAAATACGATAGAGGGAAATTACTTCCCTTTTATATTTCAAGGAAACCCGATATATCACAAGAATGCTATATACATAAAATTTCCTGTAATATATCAATGAAATTCTCTCTTTTTTAACGCGCCCAGATTCCTGCCAAATGTCGATCAAAAGCGCCCTCGAGCATTCTTAATTTGTCTCAAAAGTTTTTATTACATATCATCTGCATACAGCATGTACAGCGAATCCCTATTGAGTGCAATCATCGGCGTTTTATGTCAATTCAATTCTTTTATTCCTTGTATCAACAGATACATCAGATTAACATATTGATAACATATAATATACATATTTATACATAATTGTCATGTAAACATATATTACAATGTATTTACACAAGCATTGATAAATGTGCATATCTATGCATACATATTATTGTAATATCATATAATTAATCAATTATATGACTCAGTTTATTTTATTTTCCCGCAAATGATATGCTTCTCTTAAAAAGTTCCCCAGACCTCTTCATTCCCTTACATTTTGAACACTAAGTAATTGTATTAATTTTTAAAAATACACTACATGTACTGTTTTGATAATAATATTTTTAAATATATTTCTTCCTTAAATTTTCATATGTTGGACATGGTAAAATGAAATGAAATTCATCTTCTATTTCATTTAGAGTACATAAAATGCATTTTCTATCATTTCTATTGGTATTCGTGTATCTACCCCTTTCAATATATAAGTTGTGATCAGACATCCCAAACTTTGCAATTATTTCTCGATTTTTAGCATTTAAAGGTTTGTTAAGGTAATACTGAAGGCGGCTGCATTTCATTTCCGGAAATTTGGGTAATTATCAACTTTTCATTTCCGACATTTTTTAGTTTTCATTTCCGACATTTTTTAGATTTCATTTCCGACATTTTTCAAATTTATATGTAGTACTTATAGTAATGTTTGATAACTTTACTTATGAATAATTTAAAGGAATAAATCATTAATAAATAATTGAAATCCAATTTTGTAAATCTATCAGTGACTTGAACATAAGTTCGGTGCTGTCACTGACATTTAATTAAGTGCACATTAAATGTGGGGGAAAAGTTTTATGCATTACCGTCCTTGACTTTGTGCTACATGAATGAATAAATATGTATACATAGATGTTTTTTTTTTTTATTTTTTATTCATATTTTGGTATAAATACTTTAAAAATTCCATCTTCTTTTACTTAAAAAACATTGAATTGCTGCACAGGTAAATTCCGGAAATGAAAAAAAAAATGTTGGAAATGTAAACAAAAAATGTCGGAAATGAAATTAAAAAAATGTCGGAAATGCTATGCATATTTCCGGAAATGAAATGCAGCGACTGAAGGCAATGTGTATCTATAAAATGTTTGTACAAATTAGCTTTTGGCATATTGCCAATATCTTCTCTTAATTCCTGAATGTAAATATCTTTCATTCTCTGTTCAATAAGTTTTATAACATATTTATCATCATAATTTGTGTCTATCAAAAAGTTTAATCCAAATCTATTCAGTTCTGTTTTAATATTTACAACCCATTCGTCATTTTCCTGTACCATTTCTTCATAACACGTCTTAAGGATACAATTTTCTGTTTTTCTTAACTTTAACCGCTATTTCATAATTTTTATTTTCCTTATAATATGACAAGGAAATCTACCAAGTTCATGATAAATAAGCTTGTTGCTAGCATTCTTTTTTAACCCTAAATTTTTTTTATAGAACATAATATGGACTTTTTCGACATCAATTCCTTTGTTAAAACCCCCATACTTCCGAAGCATACAAAAGTATACTATTAACATAGGTATCGAATACAAAGCAATTTGTTTGAACATTAAAATAGTAATCATTTAGTTTACTATTAAACCCAAGTCACATTTCCAAAAACGACCAACGGCCGACAGGTTTTGAAGCAAAAATGGGATTCTTCGGGTGACAGTCGGCAGTTCATCGGCCGCTGTCTTGCCCGATTTTAACCTCTTTTATTGTCGGCCGACCAATTTTGTGTCCATCGGTCCAAGTTATAATTTTTTCTGCGTCGGTGGCCGATTCTTCAATTGAAGTTATCCGTCGACCAACCTTCGATCATCGTCCGAACATCGGGAGTCAGTTCATAAAGACGCTAGTCCGTCGTTCGACAATAAAGGTGTTCATTATTTCGGCCGACGTTTAAAATCAAACTGTAGCTCAGAGCTCGATGATCGGGCGACAATTGGCCGACTTGTGAATATTTAACCTAATAAGGATACATAACACAAACAAAGATTTGATGCATGGATTGATATATATTTTTTGAACGGAAATAACATAAATTATTCCATAAGATATAAAGAAATCTGAAATATTCTTTGCTGCTTAGATATGCGCCATTTGTCGTTTTTAATACAATTCAATACAAACATTTTCAACATTGAGTCACAATTTTATAAGATTCAGCCACTTTGCCTTACAACCATTACTCGTGTCACCTATCTGAACATACATCTATGAAAAAATATTGCCGATTTCTAAAGAAAAAAGTTTGTTATTTATCCAAGTCATCGGTATTCCCTAGGAAATAATGTGACTGCTCCGTGTCGCCCGATACTGTGTCGGCCGATCATGACAGTCATTGTTCTTTCAGCCGACAAGACCAGACAAATTTAGTCGCCCGACCATCGTCTTAAATGTGACCTAGGCGTTAATGCTAAAAAGAGCTTTTCGTCCTTGATCTGCAAGTTTCTGTTGTGCTTTAGTAAATTTACCATTATAATTTAATAATAATCTGAGATAATTAAACTCATTTACTATTTCTAATTCTTTTTCGTCGTAAAACCACTTCTTATTTTCTTTTATTTTTCCTCCATTTCTAAAAACTATTATTTTAGTTTTATCTGCATTTACAATTAGATTCCATATCTTGCAATAGTTATGCAAAGAGTCAAGTATTTGTTGTAACGCTTCAGGTGTTTCTGCTAATATAACAGTATCATCAGCATACATAATAAGGAACATATTAATTAAATTAATTTCAATTGAGCGGCAATTCTCGTTTAACAAATGCATTTCAAAATCGTTTACATAAAAAGAGTACAATATTGGGGATAAAATTTCACCCTGAAAAAGTCCAATCTGGCTTCCAAAATATTCGGAAAGGACACAGTTTACATACATGTACATATTAATTTAGCGACTCTCATTCCTGCTTTCGAAAACGACAGGAAGACTTTTTATCTAAGTTTCTGCACTCCTTCAAAGCCCCCATTTTCAAAGATATGGTTGCCAATACATACCCATTGGTATGAAATGGATGAGAACTGTGGCCATGCCTGCCTAACTGCAGGTATACCAGTTTGTATATCTCAAATATATTTTCAGTTTTCAGGACGTGCCAAATCCCGGTTCCAATAACGAGTTGTACTCCTTCAATCCCTGCAGTGGTTTTACTGAAGGTACAGGATCATGCAGTGACGTTACGGTAAGTTAACATGTGATAGGCTGTCCGTTTGGAAGACATCAAAATTAAGAATATCTTCGAGCTGCTTAAATACTAGTACTTGTGTGAATGGCAAAATCTACCCTTTTGCATTTGTCTTTTAAAAAAATAAATTTTCTTATAAAATTGTGAAATGTTTTTTTGCTAGTACATGTACATTTGTATTGATATGACTATATATACATGTTATTGTATATATATATATATATATATATATATATATATATATATATATATATATATATATATATATATATATATATATATATATCCAATGAAAAAAAGTCAGAAATCACAAATCTCGAAAATCATTTTTACTGTTAGCGCTTTCTGCCTAATGGCTCTTCAGACAGTTAAAAGTTAAATATAAAATTGCTTAGTAACGTTCATAACCACGACGTCAAGTATTGTCCATTGTGACGTCATAATAACGTTAAAAGGTAGCATTATAATTCGCACCGTTACAATCACTTAAATAAACCAAAAAACAAGTAGAAAATAACTTTAGTTAAAACTGAAGTAATTATTTTCTGTTAAGTTTTGGGTTAAATAGTTTAATGAAGTAGTCCTCCTTTGCTACTCTGGATATTTCACAGTCATTGTGCATTTTATAAAATGGAAATAATTTAAATTTCCCTTTCCCACAGGTAGCAAAGTGCTCACTGCACGGCGTATTCCTTACGCTAGGGTCCCGAATTTGTTGTTTATGGACTCGCACTCGTGCGTTCAGTTTGCCGGTTTGTCCTATGTAGTTTTCATCACAGGTCGGACAGGTTATGCAGTAAATAACATTTTCTGATTTACAGGTCATGTTGGCGTTTGGTGTTAATTTTTTACCACATTTTAAAGTTTTTTCGCTTCCCTCCTCCAGATATTCACATGTTCCACAACGTGGGTCACAGCACTTTTTGACGACTTTGTCTTTGGTTGTTGCAAATCTTGCTCTGGTTAGGATTTTCTTCAGATTGGGTGCCTGTCTTCTGCTATTAATAATTTGAGACTCCTTGATGATGTCTTTTAGATTCTGAGATTGTTCTAAAATGGGAAAAAATCTCCTGGCTGATCTTAAAATATTGTGGTTGCGTGGATTGTGCGTCACAACAAAAGGGATGTCGCTTTTTTCACTATCATCCTTGCGGCGAGTGTTTCTTAGTACAGAAGTAGGAATGTTTTTTGCTTTTTCAATTCCGGCATTGATAAGATTCTCCGGATAATGTTGTTTTTGGAGATATGATTTAAATTCTTCTAACCTTTTCAAGCGTAAAGTTGTATCGGTTACTATTGTGCATATACGTCTTGCCATATTGTATGGAATATTACGCTTAGTATGTGATGGGTGACATGAATAGAAATCCAAATATTGGTGCGAATCTGTTTCTTTGCAGTACAGGTCTGTAATAATTTTGGTATCATCCTTAATTAGAAGGAGGTCCAAAAATGGAAGTTGTCTGTCACTCATCTCCATTGTGAACTGAATTGATTCCTGTAATTGATTTAGTACCGTATGGAATTTTTCTAAATCGTCTTCAGTTTTATTCCAAAAGATAAAAATATCATCAAGGTACCTTTTCCAGTTTTGGCGAATGTATTGTACAAAAGTTTCGTCAAATATTTCCGGAAGTTTACTATATAGCTTTTCTTCCAAGTAACCCATAACTAGAGTGGCATAAGTTGGGGCCACTTTGGTACCCATAGCTGTGCCCTTGATTTGAAGGTAAAATTGCTCATCAAAATGAAAATGGTTATTTTCTAAAACTACTTGAAGGGCTTCAAGTATAAATTCTTTAGAGAATCTTTCATTCGTTTCTGTTGGATATTTTTCCATCCAAAATTTGACAGCTTCAAGTCCCAAGTAATGTGGGATGTTGGTGTAAAGACTGGTTACATCAAAACTTACAAGAAGCGTGTTTTGTTGTACTTCCTCTGGAATGTAATTAAGGAAATCCAAATCATCACGGATGAAACTGGGTACTTTTTTGCACAATGGTTTGAGAATCAAATCAAGTAGATTGCTCAGTCTTTGTGTACATGAGGATGGTCCTGCTATAATGGGACGGAGTTTTAAATCCGAGGGTTTCGGAATTTTTATATATGTATTTTCACATCTTTTGATATTTTCCTGGATTTCCTTGGATTTGTGAATTTTTGGTAGACCGTAGAAATTGCTGGTTTTAACGTCAAAATGTGTGAGATAATCTATTTCATTCTTAGTAAACTCACCAGCAAATTTTTTCGTAAGTCGTTCAATTCTACGCATTGTTTGGCGGTCTCCATTTTGGTCAAGTTTTTTATAAAACTGATCATCTTGAAGTTGACTCCTTACCATTTCCTTGTAATGGTCTCTATCCATTATAACTATTGCACCTCCTTTGTCCGCTTCTTTAATAATGATGGACGAATCCTCACTCAAATCTTTTAAAGCATTCTGTTCCTTTCTTGAAATGTTTGATTTCACATTGGTTTCCGCTAAATTAGTATCCGCTGAATTTTTAAGACACATTATGTAATCTTCAAGATGTTTATTTCTATTTGGTGGCGGTTTAAAACCTTTTTTATTTCTAACTAAAGATTCGTCGTCGTCTGTTTCATTTTGAAAAAATTCTCTCAAACGCAGTTTTCGGCAAAATTCCTCCGTGTCCTTTTTTATGTCAACATCATCTTTTTTAGGGGTCGGCGTAAACTTTAAGCCACGTTCCAAAATTTTTATCTCTTCACTTGTTAGGTCCCTTTGGGATAAATTGATTATCTTAGGTCCAGGTTGTTTTGATTCATCCATTTCTTGTTCCTGTGGAATACTTCCGGTTTCTTGCGTTTCTTTTGACGCTGTCCCTGTCCTAAAAAATGATCCCTGTCAAGATTATAGTTTTGTTTGTTGTAATTGACATTGTGTTGGTATTTTGGTTTTTTATTCCACGTCTCGCTTTGATTTTGATGTTGTCCTTGGTTTTGAAGTTGAACATTTGATTGGTGGAATTTGGGATTTGCTGGTTGGTGTTTTGCAGGACCATTACTTTTCTTCTTAATTCCTTTCTTCACCATCTCAGCATATGAGGGATTTTGCTTCATTGTTTTACCTTTAGATTTGAATGTAGGAAGACTTCTGGCTTGTTGATTGTTATTCTGCGTTTGAGGTTTCCTTGGTTTATTGCTTGCAACGCGTTTCTGTTTTGTTTGTTCTGTGCCATACGTTGCTTCATAATTTCCTAACCATGCGATATATATATATATATATATATATATATATATATATATATATATATATATATATATATATATATATATGTATATTTAAAAAAATTTGGTTTTGAAATTGAACATTTGATTGGTGGAATTTAGGATTTGCTGGTTGGTGTTTGGCAGGACCATTACTTTTCTGCTTAATTCCTTTCTTCACCATCTCAGCATATGAGGGATTTTGCTTCATTGTTTTACCTTTAGATTTGAATGTAGGAAGACTTCTGGCT
This sequence comes from Saccostrea cuccullata, assembly GCF_032062105.1. Classification (NCBI taxonomy): domain Eukaryota; kingdom Metazoa; phylum Mollusca; class Bivalvia; order Ostreida; family Ostreidae; genus Saccostrea; species Saccostrea cuccullata. The sequence goes on along the minus strand of NW_026928059.1, from coordinate 24,295 downwards.
TGTTGATTGTTATTCTGCGTTTGAGGTTTCCTTGGTTTATTGCTTGCAACGCGTTTCTGTTTTGTTTGTTCTGTGCCATACGTTGCTTCATAATTTCCTAACCATGCGATATATATATATATATATATATATATATATATATATATATATATATATATATATATATATATATATATATATATATATATATATTATACAATTATTGCTGTGTTTTGAGGTCAATACAATGATTTAGCCATCTGAGGAGTACAATATTCACCGAGCCCGGAGGGCGAGGTGAATATTGTACTTCGAAGATGGCTAAATCATTGTATTGACCGAAAAAAACAGCAATAATTGTTTTATTATATGATTCACTAATAAAATGATAAAACCCATTACTTGTTTGCATTTGATTAAGTCCTATCCAAATACAATTAAGAGAGAAGCAGAATTAAAATGTTAATAAACCTTACAGGTCGTATTTATTTTTTTTGTTAAGTTTTTTTTTAAATCAATTTTAGTTGCCATGAAAAAAATATGTCAGTTTTTTTTATAGGATAGATTTTGAAAGAAGGAGTGTTATCAGGGAAAACTGACTGCCCAAAAGTAAAAATTGTTTTTCAATAAAAGTGTTGGAGGAGTGTCCATGCATCCCCTCTTATCACCCTCACCCGAAAATATATATTCGCTTAACTTATCTTCACATGAAAAAAAGTTATAGTAGTTTAAATAGCTTTCCAAATTCAATTTGTATCAATTTGGAATATCCCGATCTATTTTTAGATCAATGTAGAGGAAATAAATCCTTGTATTGACCTGGAACGTCACGTGCAGGTCAATACAACGTAGTATTTTTCTAACATAGTTGGATCTCAGCCAATCAGAGAGAAGAAAACTATTCAATCATATAATAAATATATTTATATATATATATATATATATATATATATATATATATATATATATATATATATATATATATATATATATATATATATGTGTATATTTAAAAAAAGGTAAAAAAGAAAACACAAAAATCCTCAGTTAAGCTTTAGCGCTTTCATTTTTCAATCTTCAGAAGCTTACAATAGTATCATAGTAACAGTGATTATGACGTCATGTTAAGCGGAACATTTAATGTCTATTATGACGTCATAGATACTATATGACAAAAGTAAGAGGAAATCACAAGTAATTTATAAAACACTATTAAGTTTCGGCTGAAAAATACTAATAAAATGTTTTTCTTTTTCCCGTCTCTGGATATCAGTGGCACAACTGAGTTTATAGAAAGGGAAAATTTTGAATTGTTTTTTACCACACGCTTCCAGGTGCGAACTTAATTGAATTTGTCTGTATTCGGGTGTACTAATGTGTTGCTTATGTACACGTACACGGGCACGGAGAGTGTTGCCGGTTTCACCAATATAATATTCCTTGCATCCAGGACATGTGATGACATAAATGACATTTTTTGTATCGCATGACATGTTTTCTTTAACTCTAAATTCACGCCCATTGAAATTATAGCTGGTCCCTTCTGTAATGTATTCACATGTACCGCATCGAGGGTTCTTACACTTAGAGACTGTATAAGTATGGTCGTTGAATTTGGAAGAACAAAGTATTCTCTTTAGGTTTTTGGGTTGGCGTTTACTGTTGATAAAACGACAATTCTTGTATACGTTTTTCGTTTGTTCGTCCTCTCTAAGTGCACAAGTCTAAAATTATAAAGGATGCCATAAAAGAGCAAAATAGTATATGTATTACATGTGCTGATCCCGCTGATTTAAGCTTCAGACCAATTGTAGGAGGACCGAACTCTTCAACGCAAAGACTGAGTCATTTATTGGATATACTTTTAAAACCATATTGTCAAAAAGTACCCAGCTTTGTGAGAGACGATCTTGATTTTATAAATCATTTACCTACTCATGTCACCTCTAACACCAAACTTGTCACACTAGATGTTGTAAGTTTGTATACAAATATTCCTACAGAATTGGGATTGCTAGCTGTCAAATTCTGGACTGAAAATTATCCCGATGTTCTAAACAACAGGTTTCAGCGGGACTTCATCCTAGAGGCTCTACAATTAGTTCTAGATAACAATACATTTGAGTTTGCAGACCATCATTACCTCCAAATTAAGGGAACAGCAATGGGGACAAAAGTCGCACCTACCTATGCAACATTAACCCTTGGTTATCTAGAACATAAATTACATGACCAACTGTATACGTTGTGGGGGATAGAATCTGCAAACAAAATACGGTCTAAATGGAAAAGATTTTTAGACGATTGTTTTATCTTATGGGAGGAGGATGTCGATAAACTAACGGAGTTTTATGATCTACTTAACCAAATGAATTCGGATATCAAATTCACGATGGAAACAGATGATGTACAAATGCCATTCCTCGATGTTCTTGTAACAAAGGATAATACCAGCTTAAATACGGATATTTACTATAAACCAACCGACACACACCAATATCTGCATTTTGGATCAAGCCATCCCCATCACACTAAAACAGCTATACCATATAACCTCGCAAGAAGAATATGCACCATTGTGAGTAATACCAATATCAGGGATATTCGACTGGAGGAATTAAAATTGTATTTATTAGACCAAAAATATCCAGAACAACTTGTAGATAATGGTATAAAGAAAGTCAAGGAGTGCGATAGAAGTCAGTTACTTTTAAACATACGACGTGCGAATGACGTTGAAATAATTCCATTTGTGCACACGCATAACCCGAGAAATCAAAACGTGAGTTCAATTATTCATGAATTGAACAACGTGCTTAGAGAGGACGAACAAACGAAAAACGTATACAAGAATTGTCGTTTTATCAACAGTAAACGCCAACCCAAAAACCTAAAGAGAATACTTTGTTCTTCCAAATTCAACGACCATACTTATACAGTCTCTAAGTGTAAGAACCCTCGATGCGGTACATGTGAATACATTACAGAAGGGACCAGCTATAATTTCAATGGGCGTGAATTTAGAGTTAAAGAAAACATGTCATGCGATACAAAAAATGTCATTTATGTCATCACATGTCCTGGATGCAAGGAATATTATATTGGTGAAACCGGCAACACTCTCCGTGCCCGTGTACGTGTACATAAGCAACACATTAGTACACCCGAATACAGACAAATTCAATTAAGTTCGCACCTGGAAGCGTGTGGTAAAAAACAATTCAAAATTTTCCCTTTCTATAAACTCAGTTGTGCCACTGATATCCAGAGACGGGAAAAAGAAAAACATTTTATTAGTATTTTTCAGCCGAAACTTAAGGGGGGACCTATGTCGTTCGACGTCAAAGCAACGTTATGTGACGTCACAATAGCGACGTTTGTTTTTTTCCCGCTGACTTTTGCAACTGTGATTATAGGCATAACATTGTTATTAATCAAAAACGTACACATTTTACAAAAAGAATTTTTTTTCATCATTTTAAATCAGTTTTATTTGATTTATGGAGTTTGTTAATATCAGAATTCTCTTCCTTTGGTTGATAATTCATAGCAATTTCAGTTGTGAAGAAATACCTCTATGATATGCTGATATAAAAATGCAAAAAATATAAGATAAAATTCAGCAAAGACAGCGGCTTCAATTAGGGAAATATGTTTAATTTTATGATTACCATTAATTGTATTTTCTGGATAAAACTAAGAAAAATAAAGAAATGTACTTGTACCTATATTTACTTATTGATTTATAGTGTATGTAGATTTTATTGTATAAAGTCATTCCTATTAGGTGTTGGTTGTTGACGGGGAGGGGGGGGGGGGCAGAATGATTAGAATGAAGAAAAAAAGAGTATATCTGTTTAAATCATTTCTTATCAAAACAAAATACTCGTTTTTTGCAAAATAGTTTTATATTCAGATGTTTGTCAGTGCTAACTTACCTTTTTTTAGTGCAGAAAGGTCAATATTTATGACAAAAGAGTACGAAAATAAAAGAAAACGTTATATTTCTCGTTTATTTTATCATAAAGGTATACTTTTTTCCTTGTTAAAATAAAGAGAGGGGTCATTTCTTTCAAAAATTATGAATTACCACATTTTCACACAAAGACTTTTTAAGATATTACCTGTTATGCATGTCGGAATTGTTAAAAATACGACAAGAAAAACGGGGTGATACTTACATTGTGCTCCTGTATAATTTTTCATGCGAGATGAATTACAATGAATTTGCCTTCATTTTAAAGATACAAGTCATATAAATTAAATACATGTAGATTTCGAATGTGATTTGACATTTTTGGTTCTTTTTAGCGCATATTTGGAGTAGAACAATAACGTCTGAAAATAATCTATTTTTAGCTTTTCACACTGTTTTTGCACGTGCTCCTGTGTAAAAATAAGCATATAAAGGTATTGTTTTTAATACCTAAAAATTAAGATCAAGTGGTCAGGAAAGAAATGTCAAAGTTTTGAAAATTTCACACAAAGACTTTTCGGACATAGGTCCCCCCTTAATAGTGTTTTATAAAATACTTGTGATTTTCCCGTACTTTTGTCATATTGTATCTATGACGTCATAATAGACATTTAACGTTCCGCTTAACATGACGTCATAATCACTGTTACTATGATACTATTGTAAGCTTCTGAAGATTGAAAAATGAAAGCGCGAAAGCTTAACTGAGGATTTTTGTGTTTTCTTTTTTACCTTTTTTTAAATATTGTTATCCGATTACTGAGACATTATTTAAATTTTGGATATATATATATATATATATATATATATATATATATATATATAGTAAAAATAATTAAAAAGAAAACACGAAGACAACAAAGTAAAGCATTAGCGCTTTCATTTAAAAAATCTTCAGATGCTTTACAATCAAGTTTTTAACTGTCACATAGTAACGCCTTCTATGACGTCATAATTAGCGGAACGTAATACAGTCTCTATGACGTAATTCTCCCAGCAGTTATTACGGGAAAGTTAAACAATGCTATTTAGCTTTGGTTTTAAAGTAGTAATAAAGTGTTTTTCTTTTTCCCTTCGTTGGATTTGGTTTCCGGACATCTTATAGAACGGGAAAACGGTAAATTGTCTCTTCCCGCATATATCTAAATGTTCACTAAGCTTAATTTGTCTGTATTGCGGGTTATTAATATGCTGTTTGTGGACTCTTATCCGAGCTCTCAGAGTAGTACTAGTTTCTCCGATGTAAAATTCGTTACAACCCGGGCATGTTATGACATAAATTAAGTTCTTAGTTTCACAGGACATGTCAGCATTTACAGTGAAATTTCGGCCCCGGAAGTTGTAGCTGGTTCCGTCCAAAATATAGTCGCAGGTACCGCATCTCGGGTCATTGCATTTAGTTACGGAACAATTATTTTCCTTGAAACTGGATGTGCACAGAATTCTTTTTAAATTTTTAGCCTGGCGTTTGCTATTTATAAATTGAACATTTCGGTAAATTGCGTTTGTGTTCTCATCCTCCTTTAGTATCAGGTTTAATTGTTTTACCACTGGTAAACAGCAATTAGGATAGAAGTAGCGAAACAACGTATTCACGGAGAAATTCAACTACTTCGACGAAGGTCAAATAATAGCTACAAGAAAGTAGCTGACTTCGACTCCCAAATGGAAATAGAGTTGACAAAAAAGGCCTCCGGCAAAGTCTTAGAAATGCTTCAAGGTATGTGGTTATCTGACTGTGAGAATGAAGAGCACAAATCCGTCAACAGGTGGCGTTATGCAGAAACATGGCTACTTGACTATGAAAAAAACTACGGCAAGGAACCAGTTAAGGAGAAGAAACCACCAAAACAACCTCCCTCTGGAAAAAATACAATCCCATCGTCAAAAGCTAAGACATATGCAGCAGCTGTAAAATCTACTGGACCAAATATGCCAGTTAACACTCAAAATCCTCAGCGCCCTAATCGACCAATAAAGAAAATAAACAACGAAAAAAGACAAATAACTTTGCATTCCGTAAAAACAAAAATAAATATGGGAAGCTACACTATCCGAGAAAACACAATGTAGGAGATACCCAAAACCTTAACTACGGAGGAAACACTGGTATTAGTACAAACGATTACTACAGGAATGATCGTGTTACATATATAGGGAAAGGTGCACAGAATCATTTTTTAGGGGGAGGCAAGCCGAACAAGGGACAGAAATACAAATCCAAATGGTAAATACTCAAAGTGTTGAAAGTGAGAAAACATCTAAATCGACTAAAGAAAACAACCAAATAGACCCTAAAATATTAAATTTATCCAGCAGAGAACTGACAGAAACCGAGATAAAATTATTGCTGAAAGGGTTAAAATATACGCCAACACCACAGGCTAATAATCAGGAATTAAAAACGGATGTCAAAGCATACACTAGACGTTTGAGATTGTCTGAATATTTCCATACCGAGGACGAGGACATATCAGACCGAGAAGAAAGTGATCTTGTAAGAAATAAATCATCATTTAATCCGAAAAAAGGTAGGAATCGGACACTTGATGCTGTCTGTGAAACACTTGAAAATATTTCTTTACCTGTGAATTTTCAGCACATAAAGGCAAATCTTTCTAAAGAGGAAGAAAAAGCACTGAGAAATCTTTCAACAGATCCAAATATTGTGATCAAAGAGGCCGACAAAGGGGGCGCAGTTGTTATTATGAACAATCATTTTTACAAGAGTAAAATTATGGACATGTTGCAGGATAACAACTTTTACAAACAAATTCATGGAAATGATGATAGAAAAACCATGAAGAAAATAAAAAGTCTGATTCATGGACCCCTATGCCCAGATGTAACAGAAAAAGAGAAGGACTATCTAATTAATTTCGACTTCCGGGAAAGCCAATTTTATGGACTTCCTAAAGTGCATAAATCCGCTATAATAAAGGAAGCTATCAAAAATCAAAACAAGGAATACATTATCTGTCCAGATCCAGTAGACCTGAGTTTTAGACCGATAGTTGGAGGACCTAATGCACCTACACAGAGACTCAGTCAGTTACTGGATATTCTCTTGAAACCTCTCTGTAAAAAGGTAACTAGCTATGTTAGAGATGATCTCGACTTTCTAAACCACCTCCCCAGTAATGTCAACAAAGATGCAAAACTGGTTACCTTTGATGTTGTGAGCTTATACACAAATATACCGACAGATTTAGGAATACAGGCTGTAAAGTTTTGGATGGAAAAATACCCGGATATGATCAACAACAGATTTCAACATGATTTTATTTTGGAAGGATTGAAATTAGTACTTAATAACAATACTTTTGCATTTGCCGAAAACCATTACATCCAAACCGAAGGCACGGCAATGGGTACGAAGGTAGCGCCAACGTATGCAACCCTAACTTTAGGCTACCTTGAAACTTTACTTAAAAGTGAACTTATTAAAGTATGGGGAGAAGAATTTGCTGATTTGATAGAAACAAACTGGAAAAGATTTCTGGACGATTGCTTCATTATTTGGCACGGCGACATGGAGAAATTAACGCAATTTCACAAAATACTAAACGGGTTAAACTCCAATATTCAATTCACTTTAGAGATGAATGAAGAAAAGTTACCATTTCTTGATGTGTTAGTGGAGAAAAAGAACACAAGGATAACTACGGATATATACTACAAAGCCACCGATACACATCAGTATTTACACTTCGGCTCATGTCATCCAAGCCATACTAAAAGAGCGATACCCTATAATCTGGCAAGAAGAGTTTGCACCATAGTAAGTGAGGAAAGCACAAGGGATTTACGACTAGAGGAATTAAAATCTTTTCTTGTGAAACGTAAATACCCTTTACGACTAGTGGATGATGGTATAAAAAAGGCTAAGTCTTATGAAAGAACACAACTACTTACGACACGTGAAAATCGGGAGGAAAAACAAATTATACCTTTTGTTCATACTCACAATCCACGAAACCAAAACCTAACACCAGTGGTAAAACAATTAAACCTGATACTAAAGGAGGATGAGAACACAAACGCAATTTACCGAAATGTTCAATTTATAAATAGCAAACGCCAGGCTAAAAATTTAAAAAGAATTCTGTGCACATCCAGTTTCAAGGAAAATAATTGTTCCGTAACTAAATGCAATGACCCGAGATGCGGTACCTGCGACTATATTTTGGACGGAACCAGCTACAACTTCCGGGGCCGAAATTTCACTGTAAATGCTGACATGTCCTGTGAAACTAAGAACTTAATTTATGTCATAACATGCCCGGGTTGTAACGAATTTTACATCGGAGAAACTAGTACTACTCTGAGAGCTCGGATAAGAGTCCACAAACAGCATATTAATAACCCGCAATACAGACAAATTAAGCTTAGTGAACATTTAGATATATGCGGGAAGAGACAATTTACCGTTTTCCCGTTCTATAAGATGTCCGGAAACCAAATCCAACGAAGGGAAAAAGAAAAACACTTTATTACTACTTTAAAACCAAAGCTAAATAGCATTGTTTAACTTTCCCGTAATAACTGCTGGGAGAATTACGTCATAGAGACTGTATTACGTTCCGCTAATTATGACGTCATAGAAGGCGTTACTATGTGACAGTTAAAAACTTGATTGTAAAGCATCTGAAGATATTTTAAATGAAAGCGCTAATGCTTTACTTTGTTGTCTTCGTGTTTTCTTTTTAATTATTTTTACTATACAACTATACCGACCACTGTGAATTCATGGACTTCTGATATATATATATATATATATATATATATATATATATACAATAACATGCGACAGTAGGGCTGCATGGGTCAATGTATCGATTAACTATTTACAACTTACAGAATTGCTATGCAATATACATTGAATCCTCGCGTCATAGAAATATTACTTTACCATTTCCCCGCAAGCACTTTAAAGCGGGGTACAAATTTCTCTAAAGTTTAGCGTAAAGAATATTCTGATATAATGTTTTCATTAGAAAATAACTTTTCTTATTTTATGAGATTCAAGCAAGTATAAAATAGTTGGAATTTGGCACTATATTGAAGATTAAATGAATTTTTTAAAGTGCGTGAAAATGCGTGATTGCGGGGAAACGGTAAATGCGTGATTTTGCGTTAGAAATAGGAAATGGTATATGCGTTAAAACGCGTGACTGCGGGGAAGGGTGTTAATAAATACGTATCGGATTTTTCAGTAGAAAAGTTGAGATTTTCAGTCACCAGAGGTTATTTTCAACTGTTTTTTAAAAATTAAAACTGATTAACAATGAAACAAACAAGAAGATATCACATCTTAAATAACTATTACAGAATGCATTTATTAATATTAGTTTAACTGTCATAAAAAGTTTGAAGAACTGCGAACGATAGTATTGTTCTCCCGCCTACTCCAAGTCAATTTTCAAAAGTTAACATATTTTCAATATTTTTTATAGATAATTATATGGATTTTCATAAAACATTACTTATTTGGGAAAACAAAGAGATTTCCAATTTGGTAATAAAACACCCAATTTTTATCAAACTTTTGCATCATGTGATTTACAAGTTTTTGATAGACTTATTATTTATGTCATATCGCATTTTACTGGGGGTTAATTACTTGAAAATGTAATTAAATTCCTTCAAATGCATTGATAATTTTGACAATTACTTGCAACTACAATTACTTTGATTTTACCAAATGCAATTAATTACTCTCAATTACTTTGAAGATTGTAATTAAATACATATCAATAAATTCAGAAATATTTCCGAACAAAAACATTTACGTGAATATTTTCAAGCGCAAATATTATTAAATTTGATCTATCCAATTGCCCTTGGCAGTGTGTTATGCTGTATAAACATTAAATTATTGAATAAACTCAAGCTTATGCCAAATATTACAACCGGTAAATATGCATCATTATAAATCACCCTTTTAAAAGGTTTTCTTCAAGAATAAAGTATTTGAAACGCAATTGAAAAAAATATGACATTTTTAGAATATATTTAAATACATTCAAAATTTTCTCAATTATCGAATATGTTATGCATCCAAAGAAAATTAAAATGTTCAAACACGTATATCAATACACAAAAAATCCGGCATCAATATACTTTCAGTTATGTCTTATTACCGTCAGTGGACCAATAAAGCAATACAAATATCTTGGCTCCAAAAATACGTCTTCCTTCTCCATGAACGATAACATCATAGATATGTATTATTCGGACGGAGATGGCGGGTAGGTATAGTTTCATCACATTCCAAAAAATCTTCGTGTTTTTAAAAGTAAATTTAGTTGTTTTATGAATGGTTGAACACATGTTGAAGGTTTATTACGGTTAAGCAAGGAATGCATTTTTTTCTGCTACAGATACAACGTTATCTCATACTATATAACAATCAAAGCATTTTATTGTTTTAGTAATAATAATTATAGTACTACTAGGTATTTAGGTAGGGGGCAACTGAGTGCATTTTTGACCCCCGGGTGTCGCTGAGGGTGTTTGGGGATAAACGGAGTGCAAACCGCGCGGTCCGGGATCTAATCAGCCCAGTCCAGTATCAGGAAAAACCCACCTATATTGTGTTAATCAGGAATTCCTCTGACTCGATCCACCTTATCCCACCTCTCATGTTTTAGAGGTCCGTGTTTGCTCCGATGCTATTTTTTATTGTTCTATGGACTTTGATATTGAATACTGTTCGTTATCTCCATATCGTTCACTCTACAGCCTTGACTTATTCTTGGTCATCCCTGTAGTCACTGGCCCAATGTCAAAATTTTCCACATTTTAAGTCGTTCTGTTTATTAGGACAATCAGGGGACCAGTGTTCCATTTCTTTACATAGGAAACTTAAGATTTTTCCTTAGCTCCTGTGTCTGTGTCTTTCTGGAGGGGACCTCTTACTTTTCCCTCGCAATGGCCTTCCGTCTGGACTGTAATGATATCAAGTCAGACTGAAATCGAGCCAACTAAGCACTGTAGAAAGCCCAAGAAGATTTTTACAGTGTATTTAAAGGAATTTCCAGAGGAGGAAAACAGAGGATTTGTTCGGCGAATATTTAGAAACATGCTGCAAAATCCTTAAAACAATTCAATTGGACTGGTTATTACAGTCCAATTCTATGGGAAGAACTAAGCAATCTACCTTATCCCTCCTCGTCTTCCTCACCTCCCCCGAGACTTTTTGGATCTCGGGGGAGGTGAGGAAGACGAGGAGGGTTCTTCATCGGATACATTCCTTAGTCTTTGTAAGTGGTTTTCTCTGTTGGCTCTCTGCATTCTCTCTAATATTCTGGTATATCTTTTTCTGAGAGTTGATTCTCTATGAATGTTTTATAAAAAAAAATTCTTTCCAACTCTTTGGCCAGTCTTCCCAATCTTAAAAGGTGTGCTGGTAACAGATTTTTTCATGGCAGAATCAATGTTCACAGACGATTCATCTGACAACAGCATGAGCTTCATGTCAGAAACATGCAATATTTAAACAGTCTATAACGTCACGTCTCGGTAAACGTAGCTGTGATTTGAATTGCAAAGTCTCTATGTGCATTTCAGATCCTGGACTGGACTGATTAGATTCCCGACAGGCAGGGTTGACTCGGGGTGCACTCCGTTGCCCCTCCCCCACTCCTACCCAAGCGGGACCCGGGGGCCAAAAGTACACTCAGTTGATCCCCTACCTGGGCGCCTAATACTATCATCATTGAGAACGTGACTAAAATTGGAAAATACATTTGAGATGATAAGACACTAAAAGATTGAGAGAAGTTTAACTTTGATTATCATAAAAGTTGCTGATCAATAATAAATATTTGTATACATTTTTAGGACTTCATCAGTTGTTCACATTTCTTGTAATGACGGTACTTTGGGGACTTTTTTTGAACCTAAGGGAAGCACCGGAGGTCCATATGTAAGCTTACTGTAACTTAAATTTCAGCCCAGTTGAGCCATAGGCTTAAATGAGCCTTTTAACTGAAATAGAAAATCTTACCAAATTTTGATTGAAATTCATTTCAATAACTTATTCACCTATCATTTATTGATTTCTTTTCTTTACGAGGAAATGAACTTATCCACAAATCTGGCATGCATGCGCAGAAATGGTTCCTCCAAGTTATCCATTGGCACGATCCTTCTCATTGTGTAAGTCGGGGAAAAAGACCTATTACATAAGTCATTCCTCATCTGATTTTTAAAGACAAATCTAAAATTTTAATAATGAAGTCTGCTTATAGCTGTTTTTTATCAAAAGATATGATTTAACTTTGCCATTGTTTGTTGGTATCTTTGACATTAAATTTGCAGTTTTATGGCTAAACAAAGTTTTAAACTAACATGTATTTAATATCCTTTAGACATTTTCTCTGTTAAGAAAGGTTTTTTCCCCTATAAACTTGTGTTGTGTATGATTTCTTTAAAAATATATTTTTTTAAAAAAAGGAAGGGATACTTTAAAAAAAAATAATATGTAAATAGTAATAGTTCAAGATCATTTTAGTAAATTATACTCAAGTAAATAAATATACTAGCCTAAGTAATCAATTGCACAAATCGAACAATATTTCGATCAGTCAATCACCAGCTCCATCCAAAAGTGAATCGATAAGTTTTTCACTTTCAGGTTTGTCTCCCTTCTATTGCTATGTATATTGCAATTGGTCTGGATCGTTGAACAGAAGTTTGTTAGAAAGCAGAGCGGGTAACACTTTATCTCCGACTATGAATTCTGGAGCAGTGTGCCTGGCAATGTAAAGGTGTTCCTTTAAGCTTTTATTACTGCTTCAAGCTATATTTAAAATCTATCTAAATCCACTGGCACTGGGACTCTGGGAGACCTATTTTCTGCCGGAATAGACAACGAGTCGAATTACAAGACTGAAGAGTTTGTGTGTAACTACATGTACACATGTTTAGCTTTGAACATGTCAAAAATGCTTTTTTACAATAAAATGACCCTCAAATGTGATATTTTACCTGTTTCCATTGAAATTTTCTTGCTATCATTGATGAAATATGATACAGTTAAAGTATATCTTTGATGGAGTTCGCAAGATTCCAGTTCCCCAAGACCAGGACTAGCTACTTCCTGAGGCGCAGTGGAGGGAAATAGATCTGGTCGAGGGAACTGAAATCTTGCTAACTCATTCAATGATATACCTTTAATCTGTTTCATTATACCGATACAAGTGTAAAAAAAAAAATTCGAAACACGGGGAATTAGCTTTCAGAGCGGGGATTAGCTCCCTAGACTAACGCGTGATGATTAGTACATTAATATATTATACCGATAAAAAGGTAAAATCTAGAGAATTATAGATAACCGGAAATTAACTTCTAAAGCAGGGATAAGCTCATGTGACTAAAGCACTGGGATTAGTCCATTAACAGTGATTTCAAGGGAATTATTTACATTTCACTACCTAATTTTTATATAAGAAAAAATCAGTAGAAGTATAATTATGTACATTAAATCGACAAATTTGATGGACAACAAAAACTTTACAAGGATATTTCTTTTTTACAGATTGGTCTTTTGTATGCTGCGAAATGTGGAAAAACAGGACACCGATTTGATAAGATCTAGCGGAACATGACTGCTATTTCTCTTCAAAATGTCAGGAAGATACAAGCATAACTATAAATTTTTTTATTTCTTTAAAGAATGAAGCTTAGATGTTATACGATGTATCATAACTTAGGACAGTTTACGCTTTATATACACCAAAGTGGTTTTAATTGTAGATGGTAATTTATGCAGTGCATGGAATGTTTAGTATTTACTGTTTTGCTAACTAAAGGCTTTATAACTCTAATCTAGTAATGCTTATTAAAACATGATGCAAATGACACATTTTTGTGAAAGACAAGAATGAGTGCACTTTAGTAAGTGATTTGGAACCTTTTCGGCTATTAGTTTTAAGCTTTAAATTACAATATATCGCTAAATTAATCTATGATTATTGTGCATGCATATGCGCTTGACATTTATGCCTTGGATTTTTAGTCATACATATTTCTATATTTACAGACTGTCATTGTAAAGAACATGTATTTAAGCCTTTAATTCCGGAAATCTGAATTGGATCAATTTCGAATTTAAGGTATCCGCAAATAGGCGGAAACATTTAGAGGGGCTTGGGCACAGTTTCAACTGATTTTTTAAAACCAATTTTAATGTTTACAATTTCTACATAAGGCATCAGCTATTGATTAGCAAAAATTTGAACATTATTTGTTGATTAACAAACAAGATACAGAACTTAAAATTCTTCATAATGTAAACAAGGCTCGTGCCTTGTTTTTGTTTACATATAGAAAATATCATATTCATAACAAAATGAAGTTCAGCAAATCAATAGTAAGTGTCGAATCGTATTTAGAATTAACTTTTATTTGAAATTATCTACTTTGTACAAAGATATATTAGTACATTAACCTGTGAAAATAAAAACATGACACTAGCCTTGTTTACATAACAAAGGTTTGGAGCTCTAAATCTGTCTTGTATCTGGACAACTGGCATTCAAATTTTTTACGACCATTAGAAAGACCCTAGTTAAATATTTGTAAAAATGGAAAAATAAATTTTGAAATTTTTTAGCTGCAACTAGTACTGTGTCCATGCCCCTTTGATGTAAACATTAACACATGATTTTTTCGCATTCAGATTCTACACTACGAATTTTAAATGAAGAAGAGAGAGGTTGTGTAGTTTCATGGTGCACCAATAATAAATGGTTCTGGTGTTTAGGGATGAGGTGTGTCTGTAGATGCATGCCTCGCCCTGCAGGCATGCATTTTACGTCCCATCCGACAGACTTTAAATTTCTTTGATAAAATGACAAAGAACTTATAGATACATTCACTGATTAAGATCTCAAACATATTTTGATGACAAAGAATCAGTAGTGAATACTTACTTTTTCCCATAACTCTCTGCAGAGGGCTGACCACATTTTTTAATGAGTGTCTTTCCTTGGCTTTCTATAAGATGACAAAGAACATATAAACACAGAATCTGAATCAGAACTCAGACATACTTGGATGACAAAAGACCAATAATTTCTAGTACTTTAGAAGTTGTGCTCTCCCTAAAGGAGCTGTCACTAGAGCTACTGCTACTCAGAGACAGCTTCTTTTCTGCCTTTCCAAATTATACAAAATAGCACAGAACTTAGCCCCCAAAAATTAATTAATAGTTTCTCAGACACCGCTACTGCCGCATTGCTAATTTTATTAACATTTTGAAAAGGGAAATAACTCAATTTTCTATTTTTTCCAAGTTGAAAAAGAAAATTGAGTTAGTCCTCTTTTCGTAAATGCTAAAATCCAGGACATCTAAAAAAAACGTTTGTTTGCCCTCTCCCGACCGACTGATTAAAAAAAGCCAATCTTAACTCCATGAAGAAATTATTTTTGAATGAATATGTACTCTGGAAAATATAATTTGAAAAATTAGCATTGAAATTTTCTGAGGAAAAAAAACTTTCTCATCAATTTAAAGGTTAAAATGTCAAATATTGTTATATCCATTTAAAGGTCTTGTCAAAGTATGAAGATTAGCACCAATTGTTCAAAATTTATCACCAAGGTCAAAGTTTGGAAATTTTTGGTAGAGGTGTTGGTCAAACTCCAAGGTCATTTTCACAAAGTCAAATTTGGTGGTAGCCGAAGAAAGATCTAGTAACAAGGAATACACTAGTGAAATATGAAAAGCATTCCCGCACTCACTGAAAAGTTGTGGCCAAAGTAAAAATTTTGCAAACAAATAAAAGACGGGCGACACAAGGCAAAAGCTAAGTCTTCGATTACGGGGGAATAAAAAAGCCGCACGGTATTCAAAACTTGTTGATTGTCATTAATGATCACTTGACTTCGAGCCTGACCAACATCTTATACACTTTGACCTAACAACTAACTTTCATTGTACTTACCCGCATTGAAATAGTTCAAACATGTAATAGAAATTGATTAATCCTGAATCTCTGTTCATCAGACGAAGTATTTACATAGCTGTGTACTAGTATTATTACCGGCCGCCAGGAGGCGGTCGGTTATTAGTCAGCCCGCGGGCTGACTAGTTATGGTACGAAGAACTTCCAATGCGCTTGCGTGACCTGGAATTCTGGGAGTGGTTCTGCAGTAAATCACTCCTGCTAATTTTATTTCAGTAAAATCAATATACACCAAGAAATCAATATAAACCAAGAAATACACGTTTAACACCAAGGCAATCTGTAAATTTAACTCAGAAAGGAATTTCCCGATGCTTAATTTTGTATAGAAGATTTCAAACTGTTTACTGGTTCGCAGTAATTTATAACTGGTTCGCACCTGATCATGTGTTCTACGCAGCAAAGCATACAGTTGCTACTGTTGGATGAATTTAGTGTTTGTCGCGACAATTGAAGCTCTTTTATAAAATATATTGAACGTATTTTACTTATGTATTTAAATCTTAAATAAATAAAACACAAACATTGGTTTATTACATATTTTTGGCTTTTCAGTTTTTACTGCTTTTACTTTCGTTTTCACTATTTCGATCCCGATGCTAAATAGCGGACAGACTTGATAAGTCATACAAAAGATACTTCGGAAAGTAAACACAACTGGCTAAGCTTGCTCGTTTGTTGCCCCCCGCTGAAATTAGAGAATATCAATTCCAGTCTGTATGTCCGTTCATATATAGTTCTGTCTGTCTGTAACACTTTCACTTTCCTGCAATATTGCGTGAAGTCTTTGGGCTTTTGCAGTGAAAGTTTACACAACTATTTACACCTTATATGGCCTTTGGAAGACCCTCTTGATTTTGAGGTCAAAGGTCAAGGTATTAAATTCAGAAATTCTGTCTGTTTTAACACTTGTTTTCCCGCGATATCTCTATAAGCCATTGAGCTTTTGCAATGAAATTTTATACCAAAACTCCCTATGGCCATATACATGATCTATATGGCGTAAGGAATACCCCTGTGTATTTTGAGGTTCAAACGTCAGTGTCATAAATTCATACTTCTGTGTGACTCTGTGTAAGACTTTCATTTCCAGTCAATATCTCAAGAAGGTTTTGAGTTTTTACAATTAAATTCATAAACCATAACTCCCTATGGCCATGCCCTGGAACACCCCCCCCCCTCCCCGATCTGCGCATGCTTTTTTATCCGTAAATTGGCTTGTTTTTCATAAACTACGACCTGATGATCTAGGTTGTGGCAATCATATTTATGAACTAATAGGTTTATTATATAAAAAGAGGTCTGATAAATGAATTTATAACTTATAATTTATAAGACTGATTCAACCGGCGGCATGATAAACTCTAACAAGGATGATAATGAAGCTAATTGGGCTCCGTTTTGTTAAAAATGGCATAATGTCCATATATCCCTCTCCCCCTAAAATCTTATAGACCTGATAATGAGATTGTAGGTTTATAACCTCTTTGAATTATGTTACGTAAATTGGAACTTCAATGTTTATACATACTTTCCGTTCTTTTGATTTTGAGATAAAAAATGCAAGAATCTGCATGCACAAATGCTTCTGTTCCTATGCAGAAAAAATATTAAGACGATGTTTTAATTTTAGTGCCCAACTCTGCTACTAATTAAAAAAAAGATTTGTTTTTAAAAATTTAGAAATTTATTTTGTATATTGTTAAATGGACGTTGAGATTGAATACTGTTAGTTATTTCCATATCCTTCTTGAAGGCATTTTTTCAGTTCTCTATGATTATTTAAAATATTATCACAGAGAAGAAAATCCACTGGCTGACTCTCTAATCAAAAGACCTAGCAGGCTACAGAATATTACGAGATATAGCCCTTAGCAGACGACGATAATGCACGTTTTACAATGTGCCAAGAATTTTCCCGCTACAACTCAAAGAAACTGAAAGAGAAGAAATGTAGTGGCGGATCTAGAGGGAGTTTAGTTTTTTCCTCTAAGAGAGAGCAAGGAGCCCTACATATTTGTTGCGTTTTTATTAAATTAAAACTGCACTGCATATCTAGTTGTAGATTACATTAAACTTTAGTTTTAAACTTTTAATAATGTACATGCCTCTTAATTATACAGGCCCACGGCTTGTTGACACAGAGGACCAGGGGTACTTTGCTTATATATATATACATTATAACATGTAATACTGAACATGCATCATATATTAATTAAGAAAACCATGCAATGTCGTGCACAAGCGTTTAATGTCACGAGGATATACATTAACAGATAAATATAAGATATTTTAAAACAGATACCATTTCAGTCTTTAGTTGCTTCATAAAAGGAACAATTAATTGGTTTGCGGCCGATTTTGACGCTTGCGTCAATATATGTTTCTTGTATATTCCGATATAAAGGTGACAAATTCCCTTACGAAACTTCAGTTATGTGGAATCCAAACGAAAAACAAAACTTGTATTCTTTAATCTAGTTATCTCATTTCTTTAATGCTCTGGTGATGTATCTCATTAAAGTAATGAAAAACCTAACTATCCTTATACGTATCACTGAACTGATTGCAAAATGTAAGATTCATTCATTGCGCCCTGTTACTCTTCGGAAGATTCTTTAAATAGATTTGTCCCTTCATGTCCTCGTGTTCCCATTTTATGCTTAGAACGAATGTGTGTTACCGCTCAATACAATTCAAAGATTTCCTGTTTTCCAATGAAAGAAATTTCATTTCCTTCAATAAAAATCATTTATAATGTATTTGTTGCTTACGTCGCAATAGCACGGATCGTAACACTAATCGTAGAATGGATAGCCTTATCTTTTTCAGAATAATTGTCCTAAATTCAGTAGGTCGTTCTTTTGGATTTGGTGAGTATCAAAAACAATTTAAATATTTACATGTAACAATTAATATATCTATTTTTCTCTCTCTCTCTTGTTTTGTTTTGCTAAATATGAGATGTTCATAAGGCACTCATTCCTTACAGTGAGGAATAAAAATTACTGCAAAAATTTCAGTTTCAATTGGGAGTTGGGGCTATATATGTAACTGGAAATGCAAAAAAAATCAGTCTATATGCTTCTTAAAAATCAAGTGCCGTATAAGTAGAATTTTTAGCGAGGATTTAATTTTGGCATTATTACCGATGGTGCAGATATCACTAAAATTGAATATCGCTAAAAATTAATTGCGTATTATTTGTAATAGCTTCTTTAGTGTGCATTTAGAAATCGTTAAAATAACATCTCGCTAAAAATGAATTACCAGTTTTTATGGACAAATCGCTAAATTTGCTTCTCGCTAAAATTTCCACTTATACGGTATTCAGTGTCATGTCTGCATACATATCCAAAATAGGACTGTCGCTTTTTTTCTTTTACACAAATAGGCATAAATATGTTTAATTTTCGGGGATTATTAGCACCCCCACCCCAAGTATCCCGCGTAACGCAGTGGTTAGAGAGTCGATCTGCTCTTAAAGTCGGTAAGTAAAGAACTGATGCTTACATGTACGCCGCAGGTTCGAATCCACTGTAGAACGTGGAGACTGGTCCTTTGGATGTGTGTATAAACCGAGAATGCACGAAAATGCCCCAACTCCTCAAGGGCTCAGAGACATGTGTCAAATATAAGTAAAATTTGTTTTTTTATGTCCAGTATACAGCTGGACAATATGAGAGTAAAAACTAAATCCATCGAGCTATATTAAGATGTAAGCCTTCAATATTACAAAGTAAGAGAGAAACAAGGAAAGTGTAACATAAATATACATGTAGCACTTATATTCAGAAGACGGAAACTGGTAAATGTCTAGTTTAAAAAGAACAAAAAAAAAACAAAAAAAAAAAAACAAGCTAATTCAGAGAATTCGTGTCCCCCGCTTAGGGAAAATGTCGGCTCCCCCTGACTGAATTTGTAGAATTATTAAATGTATACATGTATACTGAAGGAAATAAAATACATGTATGTCAATATGCATATAAAGATTTGATTGCTTATTCTTTATTATGTGTATAGAAGATTTTTTTATATGGAATATTAATCACACTGTAATGATGATTTAATAACCTCATAAATTTTTCATTTCACATGCTGAATACTATCATTTAGTAAAAAGAAAATATTTTAAAAAAAAAAAGAAAGGTTCGACCGAGATTCGATCTCTGCACCTCTCAGATTTGAAGCGAGAGACATAACCACTAGACCACGGAGTCGCTTTACGAGGAGTGAAGTATATGCAGAACTGAAGTCACATACATGTATATATTCATGTTTTCATGTTCGGTATTCTCAAAATTTTACACAATCCATGGTGTTTGATTTATTTAGCCTTTATTAAACAGTTATAATAGATGCAATAAGAACATAAAGTCCGCCGAGAACCTGTTTTATACGCAATAACTCTCCTCATGCCCCTGCGCTAAAAATAGCGACATGTAATACTATAAATACTAATAAAACAAACGGGGCGGGGCACTTTGAGAGGGACGAGAGACGTCCTAGGGAGTTTTGGTATAAAATTACATTGCATAAGCTCAAAATCTTCTTGAAATATCGCCCGGAAATGATACTGTTACACACAGACAGAATGTATAGATTTACGACCTTGAACTTTGACCTTTTGACCTCAAAATCAATAGGGGTCTTCTTTAGGCCACAGGGAGTTGTTATGTAAAATTTCATTGCGATAGCTCAAATGGTTCTAGAGATATCGTGTGGAAACGAAAGTGTTTTAACAGACAGAATTTGCTTATTTATGACCTTGACCTTTGACCTTTTGACCACAAAATCAATAGGGGTCTTCTTTAGTCCATAGGGAGTTGCTATGCTAAATTTCATTGCAAAAGCTCAAAGGGTTCTCGAGATATCGTGTGGAAACGAAAGCGTTACAGACAGACAGAAAGACGGACGGACAAACCCAAATTAATATCCCCCACTTTTCAAGCGGGAGACAAAAAAAAAAAACTTGGAAAACGTAATGTCGGACTAGTAATGTCAGAGTATCATAACGCAGCATTTTTTATTTATTTTTTAATGAGAAGAAGAAAGAAATTTGCATGATCAGACTGAACGTGATTTATTTAAAAGTAATTATAAGCGATGATAAAATAAAAAAAATATTATGATTTGTTCTCCAGCTGCACTTATGTCTTGAGTTAAACTATCATACACGCTTGCTTTGGCGATAGATTAAAGGTCATTTATAAATTTTAATAACATGAAACCTTTCTTTAAAATGTATTTCATGATCAAGAAAACATATATTCTCAACAATATAAAGAAAACATTTAATAAAATATGACGAAATCAAGGTGTCAACAGAAGCTTTTGAATATAATTGATTATTATAAGCTGTACTTTTCAAAGCATTATAAACGAACAGGAATCATTTTTAGAAATACCGTTATTACTTTGTGTAAAAATAATATAATTTATGTCATTGTTAAACGAAAACTAGGTAAACTGTATTGCAGTAAGAACAAAATTCACATTATGTAAACTATAAAGCAATATTTGCATTGACTGCTTCCTGGTAAATTTTAATATTTGAACCACATATTTATTATTTTCACCATAAATTTAATTTTTTTGGACTGTCAAGGAAACATTCAAACACTGATTATTTTCACCCTGTCCTGAACTTTTTTCCTTTCTTTTTGTCCCCCGCTTGAAAAGTGGGGGATAATAATTTGGGTCCGTCCGTCCGTCTGTCTGTCTGTAACTCTTTCGTTTCCACACGATATCTCGAGAACCCTTTGAGCTTTCGAATTGAAATTTTGCATAGCAACTCCCTGTGGACTAAAGAAGAACCCTATTGATTTTGAGGTCAAAAGGTCATAAGTCAAGGTCGTAAATTCGCATATTCTGTCTGTTATAACACTTTCGTTTCCGCGCGATATCTCGATAACCCTTTCAGCGTTTGCAATGAAATTTTACATAACAACTCCCTGTGGCCTAAGGAAGACCCCTATTGATCTTGAGGTCAAAATGTCAAAGTTCAAGGTCATAAATTTATATATTCTGATATTGCACTATCGTTTTCGGGCGATATTTCAAGAAGATTTTGAGCTTTTGCAATGTACATGTAATTTTATAGCAATACTCCCTTGGACCTCTCTCAACCCTCTCAAAGTGTCAAGCCCCGTTTGTTTTATTAGTATTTAATTTATGGTATTACATGTCGCTATTTTTAGCATAGGGGCATGAGGAGAGTTATTACGCATAAAACAGGTTCTCGGCGGACTTTATATACTTATTACAACTATTAGAACTGTTTAAAAAAGGCTAAATTAGACACCATGCATTGTGTAAAATTTTGACAATATCGAACGTGAATATATACATGTCTGTGACTTCATGTTTGCATAGAATTGTCGATGGTCGAAAGCGGTTCCTTGGTCTAGTGGTATGGCTCTCGCTTCACATGTGAAAGGTCACGGGTTCGAATCCCGGGTGGTTGACTGTCTTTTTTTTCCGAAATAATTTTTTTCTACTAAATGATAGTATTCTGCATGTAAAATGAAAAATTTATGAGGTCTGGCTTGTACAAACGCATAAAATCATCATTACAGTGTGATAAATATTCCATATATAAGAATCTATACACACAATAAAGAATAAGCAATCAAATCTTTGTATCCATATTGGCATATTTTATTTGCTTCAGTATACATTAAATGCTTCTACAAATTCAGTCAGGGGGATCCGACCCCCCCCCCCTTCCCCCCGAACTGCGCATGGGTTACTTTTTTCCCTAAGCGGGGGACACAAATTCTCGGAATTAACTTGTAAATTTTTTTTGATCAGGTAGATAGAGTTCATGTAATTCGTAGATAAATCATCATGAAACAATAACTTGAATTAATTTTAAAAACGTCCCAATTCGTTCCAAAGAATGTGTTATATTTGCAATCAAAACTATTGTATCACCTACAGAAAAAGAAAAAATATATCTGCTATACATGTAAGTAATACGAAGAGGTTTTCACCTTCAGTTAAAAATTACATGACTAATATTGGAAGCTGAATCATGATTTGAAGCCTATTTCCCTTATTTTTGAATATTTACATTTGCAAATGTTTTCCTTTATATAACACTACTGAAAGCAATGCGTATCTATAACTGTATAAATACGGTACGGGGACAAGAGGTCATAAATGTGCGTATGGATAAACGTTCGGCGTAATTTCTCAGTGACGTCATAAAGGGTCAACGTGCGTTCAGTGGATTACATACATGCCGTTGGGTTTGAGAAACAATGCATTTCACACGTTAAAAGTCACAATCATGCAAATATAAAGTATGAATAAGTCACAAATGTAAATATAAGTAATAAGATATCATTTTAAAACAGCTATCGGGCTATAAATACGGGTTGGTCACGAGATTAAATTCCATAAAGCCCGAAGAGCTTTATGATGAATTTAATCTCGTACCAACCCGTATTTATAGACCGATAGATGTTTTAAAATGATACCTTATTTCTTAATTAGATCGTTAAAATGAAATATAGATGTAATAAACAGTAACTAAGCTCTAACGTACATTGATACAATACAAATTAGGAGCAAACACGGATATCTAAAACCATCAGAGGTGCGATCAGGCACCATAGAGGAGAAAACATTTCCTGACGCCTGGTCACACCCGCCCCTTGTCATGTCGAGGCAAGTTAACTCTCCGCAAATCATTCAGTGTGTTAATAATGACCTAACAATTTTTATGAAAAACATCAGTCTGTGTCAGCATTCGACTAATTGATTGATTGATTGATTGTATGTTGTTTAACGTCTCTCTCGAGAATTTTCCACTCATATATGGACAGCTGCAAAGAAGTCGGTTCACTTTATGCTTAAAATGGCCCTGTAGATATACCAATTAATTGATCAACACTTGATTTTCTATTTGAAGCATTAAAATAAAATAGAGACTTGGTGCTTTCATATCCTATTTAAAAAAATCTTTTTAAAGTTCAGGTCTTAGAGAACTGGCTTTATGAAATTGCAATGTTCTTGAATTTTTAGGTAAACAGGTATAATTGAGTACTTTCAGTGAAGAAAAAATATATGAGCGCACTCTCTGATCTAAAAAATAAAACATGTCCAATAATCCTCAGAAACAGTTCTATCATTTACTATTTGCATATTTTAGATCAGAGATTGCGCTATATATTAAATATCAAAAAATATCAAAAAATAGCGTAAAAATTGGCCGTTTTAGTAGACTTTTTCAGAATGTGAGGAAATTGACGCAATTCGTGACGTCATAATGCATTGACTAGCCAGAAAATGACGTCATTTTTGATAGATATGCAGTCACCAAAGATCTAAGTGATATTTAATGCAATGTAAAGTAAAA